>NC_089235.1:58248519-58403519 GCF_963924675.1 Phocoena phocoena
GTTCTGTTTTTCAGACTGCCAGTCTCCCTTCATCTCTCAGAATCCAGAATTCATCATCTGTCTCTTGGATTACAAACTCCATCAGGGAAGAAAGACTAACATCTTTAAGTTTTTGTACAAAATAGCAAAATGGCATAATGGACACTCTAATCAATACTAATATTCTAAAATACACAAATGTTATAGTCAAAGCAGAATATTATACTAGTGAGAATGTATATAATTTGTAAGAAAATGTAGTAAATATCAAGGGATGATTAAAAATCAGTACTAATATAAAGCTAAGTCCACTCGAAACAACCAACTGATGACTGGTGATTTTACACACATGAAGTAAAGAAGACCAGTGAGTAACATGTCTTGATCTTCATCACTGTGGAAGTCACCTCACCAGCTGACTGAACAGTACAACTGAAAAAGTCAGTTGAAGTGGGGAATCATTAAAAACTGCCATATGTAGTATTATATTAGTTATCATATTCAATTAAACCATCTGTCGTATGTTAAAACACATAAAATATATTTTTTGCCAATCTTTGCATTAGATACCAAGTTGTCTTTCTTACACAAACCCATGCACAAATGGATCCTCTAAGATTTCTGAATGCTTATGATCTTTTCCCTAATCTTTTGTTTGTTTGTTTGTTTGCGCTACGCAGGCCTCTCACTGTTGTGGCCTCTCTCGTTGCAGAGCACAGGCTCCGGACACGCAGGCTCAGCGGCCATGGCTCACGGGCCCAGCCGCTCCGCGGCTTGTGGGATCTTCCCGGACCGGGGCACGAACCCGCGTCCCCTGCATCGGCAGGCGGACTCTCAACCACGGCACCACCAGGGAAGCCCCCTAATCTTTTATAATGATCTCATCCACACTTAATTTGATACTTCAAGTGATACACTTTATTAAATCTTTCTAAAGTATTCATTTTTGCAGTCATGGAAGAATTTTCATTTCAGATGTCATAACTTTATATACTTTTTAATGTATTTATGTGAATATAATAATAAGTTTAAATGCCATAACGGGTTTGGAACAATCCCCACAGACTCCTGGTAGACACACAAGTCAACTAGTAGCTCCAGAAGTGTCTACAGATTACATTACTGAATACAGTCTACTATCTGGAGGCCCTCAGCATGCTGCGGCCATCAGGTTTTGCATTTTACAAAAGGATTCAGGGAGCGCTAGTTAAATGGAGATGGGTTAAGAGGGTTTCTACTGTACTTTCTTGATATCCATCTTTCTTTATCATCATAGTGCAAAATTTTCAACTTCACCTTCACTCAATACACATTAATGCTTTCACTAGGCACCGTTAAAAACAAAAAGTTATAATAATCTTTATTCTAGTGTACCCAATTTTCATAGGTTATGCCAAGGCAGTAGAACCATTTCACACTGCCCAGCTAAAATGTAACCTCTATATGTAGACCCACCTCCAAAGTTACGTGCATAATTTATTTGTGTTTTAAGATGAAAACTCAACAACTAGAAAAATTAAATGGGTACAGAGGTCAAGCATTCCACTTGAAAACACTACACTGTTTAGCTCTGACAGATACATAGGTTGCCTCATACCCCAAAACCAATCTTTATTAAGCAGCATTCAATTTCAGGTTCCTCATTTGTAAACTGAGAGATAGACTAAGAAACCACTCATCCTTGATACATTTTATGATTCTGATACAGATTTTTTTAAGGACCATATTCTATTTTAAGATATATTTGACAGATTATAGCTAAAATTCTGGACTGTAACACAATATTTATTAAGTGAGCTGTGAGGCATAAACTGTGCCAGAACCTCTTCTATCCACACACAGCAGGGCCCAACATGAGTAGCACTGTACTGAATTACACCAATATGAAAAGTTAGAGGTCAGAGAAGCCACACAGAGCCCTGCAAGAGCCAACACTGCAACTTAATGTTCTTTCCATGTGCAGAACAATTCTCCATGCAGCTTCTGCAAAAGAGATTAATGGTGACAGTAGCAGCTAGTGGAGGAGAAATGCACGATATGGAAGCCCAGCCAATATTCCATTTGTAATTTGTCACATCTCAGCACAACAAGACTACTGCAATTTACAATGTTGGCAATTTACAATTCAAATGAATGCCCTGATTTTTCAAAGAATGGACTGTGTACACATCAGTCAGGATGACACAAAAATGTCCGGTCAGGTTCATTTTAAATGCATGTTTTATTTGATACTGTTAACTAATCACTATCATTACTTTTACTGTTTACGGATGCAATATTTATTAGACAAAATGTAATTTGGAATCCTTTCTTGCACCCAAACCTAATTCATTTCCCGACTTTCTGAAATATTTATATCCTGATTAGACATATTAGGTCTTTAAAGCTGTTATACTAAGATGATTTATTTATTTCTGGGGCAGTGTTAAAAAAACTACTCTCTAAGAGGAAAACTGAAAAGGAAAACACCACACAGAGTCCCTTCAGGACTTAAAAAAAAAAAAAGAAAAGATGAGAAGATGGGGGGGAAGAGAGAGGAGGCCTAATTTAGGGCTAAGGAAGGGGATTTAGGCACCAGCCACTCCTGCATTTGCATCCTGGTTTTAGATTCTGACTTCCCACTATGGCCAATGGCAAGACTCTTAACTTGCTTGCATCGATTTTCACATCTGTCAAATGGGGATGATGATACTTACCAACCTCACAGGCATGTTGTGAGAACTAATTAGTGCCTGTGAAATGCTTTGAAGATGAAACAGGCTATATAAATACTATTATTATTACAAGAGAACTGTCAAACGCTATAATTAAACAATTTTCAGTCTCACAATGTGACCTACTCCAAAATGATCATAGTTCCACAAGAAGCACCAGCTCTAGCTTTCTCTTTTCAATTTACTGAACAAAACCCAGGAACAAAACCTATGCCTTTTATTTATTACTTGCAAAAAGCAGAGAATCCATACTCTCCAAAAGCTTGACATAAACAATTTCATGAAGTCATTATATAGCAGGTTTTCCTTTTTCTAGCTACATTTTTTAAAAAATATAAATTTATTTATTTATTTATTTTTGGCTGCATTAGGTCTTTGTTGCTGCGGGCGGCCTTCTCTAGTTTTGGTGAGCGGGGGTTACTCTTTGTTGCGGTGCGCGGGCTTCCATTGCAGTGGCTTCTCTTGTTGGGGAGCACGGGCTCTAGGCATGCGGGCTTCAGTAGCTGTGGCACGCAGGCTCAGTAGTTGTGGCACACGGGCTTAGTTGCTCCGCGGCATGTGGGATCTTCCCAGATCAGGGATCGAAACCTTGTCTCCTGCATTGGCAGGCGGATTCTTAACCACTGCGCCACCAGGGAAGTCCCTATATAGCAGTTTTGAAGCAGGTTGGCTTCCTAAGGATGTGGAGGCCCAACGGAGGGAGAGGGATAAAAATAAAAGACTCAGGATGTTTTCAACAGCACTTGAAGCATGTGGGGAAAATGAGCAAGTTACACTGCTCATCATCACCCTCCTAAGGAGGTAGGCATGGTTTTATAGAAAAGATACAGCTTGGAAGATCTTCGGGTACCACGCTGAGGTGATAAGGATTAAATTAAGTTTGAATTTATGTGAGTTCTGTTGCTTCTGTTGTTGGGATACGTATATCCATATCTAATATCAAGTTTTTGTAAATTTTGTTTCATTGAAGATTAGGAATAACTTAAAAATTGCCAAGTCATTAGCTTTTCAAAGACCCTTTAAAATTCCTTTTAACATTTTTTAGCCATCTATGATTTTCCTTCTGAAAGAACCGAGTGTTGATTTTGTGTTAAATACTAGATCTTTGATTGTAGTTTATGCAAGTGAGAACTGAAAAAGATTTTACCAAAATAAAGATTTTAAAAATTGAGGCTGCCTCTTTATCAAATTGAAAAATGGTGATGCTCTTTTTTTCTTCATTAAGACTCACTTTAGTAACTTGTTTAAAGCCCAAAGTCTTTTCTCTTGCCACGCACGATGAGATCAAATTAAAATGAAGCAAAAATGAAATGATACTTCAAGACAACTAACAGTCTAAATTAATTTATTTTGGATTTTAAAATGGCCCTCTCATCTGTGTGTAGATCATTTACTCATCTTATAAAATCCTCAGGTTTTTCTCTGACAAAAATAACTTGAGGAATGATTTCCCTGAAACTGCTCTAATAAAATGTTCTAGACGCTCCTGTCTGTTCAACACAGTACTGACAGCGCCCTCAACAATAAAACATGAAAATGCAAATAGCCTCAACAGTAGACGGGTTTTTTTCAAATCGTTACTTACAATTCATCAAGGCAAAATGAACAAAAAATGTACCTTAAATGTGAAATAAAATCCTAATAAGATATCAGAGGATTTAAAGGAAACTTCAGGCCAAAAGAGGAGTAATTCTTAATCCCTGAAGCATTGCTTTAGTGGCTGTAACAATGGGAAGGAAGCAGAAGAGACTGGTGCTTAAGGGAAAAGATCTAGTACCAAATCTCAAATTCAAATTCCAGTCCACCACCAAGTAGCCCCTTGTCTTCTTCAGACCTCATTTTCTTCATCTGTAAAATGGGAGTAATAGTATCTAACTCCTGGGATTGCTGTGAAGATTTGATGAATTAATATATAAAATATTTTCCCACCTGGCCCTCAGGAACTCTGTAATCATGACCTATGTGATGCTGGATTGCACACATGTAGGGGTATCAGGAAGGCACTGAATTCTAATTCCTGTGTCTCCCCAGCATCAGCTGAGATGCCAGCTAGTGCTATAGCTAACATCTCAGTGTGGGAAGAATATCTTCTAATTATACCTGAAAAAAGTAACTAAAATTTGTACTGTACTATTTTACTCAATAAAATTAATAGGCATCCAGCAACCTCAGAAAATCCACTTCATGGACAATATTTATAGTAACGTCCAGTTATTTATACCAACATGAACTTAAGCACAACCATTTTTGTCTGACAGAGGCACTGAAGTCCACTAATGCTTTAACATCTGTATTAGTTCAAATGTCTCATTTTTTACATTTAATCACTTCATTCTCCAGGAAAGTGTACTTTCTGTGGGATTCTTGGTTTTTGCTTTCTGTGAACCACAAAAAGACTTCAGAACTTACAAGTAAGTGAACCTAATTGGAGGAGGAGAAGGGGAAGAGAGTGGAGAGGAAGGAGGAGAAAAAGAAATAACTTCTTTGTTTCCATCTTTTCATATATTGTTTAAAGTTTCTATGGTTAAATACACTCATTTTGAAATACAGATAAGCAGTACGTGATATCTGAATGCGTATGTACTGTCCCTTAACATAAGTGAGAAAATTTTCTTTTAACAATCGTTTCTTTGAGAATTCTGCAAACAAAATCCTCTTTATCAATCTCATCACTTGCTTATATGTAATTTCTGAAGTGGACGCTTATGCATGATTTGAGAAGGTATTTCCTTACAATGCTTTCACTTTGTCACTTTTTCACTCTGTCAGAAACTACTCCTATCGCATGCGGTCCAACACAAGAAACAGCATCTTGATGAGCAAGTACGCTGAAATTAAGAAACCTAAGATGCTGCTCTCTGTGGATCCAATATTAAAGCTCCTTCTACTGATGTCAATATGGTAACCTGTGTGATTAAAACACACAAATTATACTTTTCTATCCTCTATTCAGCAGTACTTTGACTGGATGGTCCAAGAATTCAAAGTGATTCAATAGTTAACACTGTGTTTTCTTAAATGTGTCTTTAATTCTCATCTAGATAATTCATATCTTCTTTACTATGCCTAAGGGCCTTGGACATTGCTGGCAGACACTATCTAATAATCTTAAAGAACAGATAGTCATTAAAATACCACAAAACATTCAGTGCTATCAGTTATTTTACTCTTGAAACTATTTGAAACTAAAGCCAAAATAAAAACAACTGAACAGATCTATACAATATTCTATATTTACTAAAAATGATTATCTTAACACAGGGTAGCCATTTCATTATGCATATTGTAGATGATTCAGTTAGGATTTATGAAAATAATCCAAACAACCAATGATCTTTCAGCAGTCAATCTCAAAGTATATTTTAATTATATATTATAAATCCATTATTCAAAATTAGTTTTAGGACAAAGGGTTTCACTGTTTCATTTCAAGAATAGCCTCAAAGAAGTGAAAATGAATATAAAGTTATATGAGTGAAACACACATATTACAACTCACTTCACCAATTTTGATTCTTTCATCCCCAGATATCACAGAATACAATAAAACCTGAAAACAACATAAGACATTTTCTAATCTGAAAATATACATATACAACAATAGCATGATAATGCCTTTAGTTTATTATCATCCCTCCCTTAAGGAAAAACAAAAAAGTCTTTTCAAATTGTCCAAGTTGTAAACTTGACCTGACATTACCTACATGCCAGAACCTATTTAGAAAATGCCAAGAGTAGGCAGAAAGCAACTTTCAAAAGAAATAAAATGTCATGAATTGAAATATATATAATATATAACTAAATCATTTCATGTAATTAAATACATATCTATGCATAAACACATGCATAAATACACGTATATTTAAAAGTCATATGCAATATGTTTTGAACAAAAATCACTGCTACCTACAAAAAATGCAACCCAAACAAACAAAAAAACGTAAAAACACTGTACCAATCGGGGACTTTCCTCTTAACAATCAAAATCAGTTTTCCAATGTATGTAAGTTACGCTTGGGATACTATTTGTTTTGATTTCAGAAATACAACAGCTCTTACGTAATAGTATTTGTTTTATAAGTCACTCTGAATTTGCCATGTTTTATCCTTAGTGCTTCAAGAAAAGAAAACACTGTATGCCTATTGGATAAAGGAGGAAAGAAATATAAATGTAATGATCTTGGCATGTAAAAATATAGCTAACACACACAGAGTTTTTAATGTTTAGCTAGTTAATATTTCCATAAATTACTTTAAATTTTTTCAAATTATCTACAATTATAGTTATTTAATACAAACAGACATCATAAACTTGGGCAAAGCAGTTATCTGCATAACTATCCATGACTGTGAATGAATTAACAACTTCTACTTTGATTGAAATTGGCTTTTAAACACAGAGCAGAGGTTCATTCGTTCTAGATCTAGATCTAGGGGGGTGAAAAGAAGGGCAGATGCCCACAAATACAGACAAGAGGCAGTTATTAGATAATTCTGAGAAAAAAATTCGAATCCCATGTTAACTCTCCCCACAAAGGCCCAGTTCAAATGCTTACATAATAAAACTGTCAGTACAGTTGTCAACTACATTTGAAGTTTATCACTGACTTTGTAATTTCCTAGAAATTAGGGTTCTAATCTAGCATCCAAATTACGGGAAGTTTACTTAATTTTACTTTTTAATTACATTAAGAAATATATCAAATCGTATAATTCATGTCTGATAAAATCATGAAAATGCCATATCAAACAGCACTCAAAAGATATTTTTATTACCCATACTTTGTTAAAATGACTTTCTAAGTATCATTATTTTTTTTTTAGTCAAGGAAGGAAGAGTACAAAAGATGACTGCATTCTCTCTTTCCCCCTTCTCCCTTTCATTTTATTCTCTGTGCTAAACTGAAATCCTCCAATGAGTCTCTCTAGCTTTCACTGGGCCAGTGAAGCGTGGGGTTTAAGCTCATGGGCTGTGCTGCAGAGTGTCTTGGGTGTGAATTCTTGTCACTAGCTCTGGGACCTTAAGCAAGTGGCCTGGTCCTCTGGTCATTAAAAGCATAACACACTGTTAAGTTGTCCAGATGGGAAGCAATCATCATAATCAGCTTCAGGAAAATCAGAACTTTCTTGGCCCCCTCTTCTTACCCTGCTTTCTCCCATCAGGTTCCCTGTAAAGAGATCTGGATCTACTGTCATCCCAGTAAAGGCTTAACCCCTGAAAAGTGGTAACCTTTATGTTAGCCATCTCTCCATCACTTTCCTTGCCTCATGCATTTAACTAGATTTTTCTTTTGGATCCTGTTCTCTGCTTCGAACAGCTAATTAATTACCTAATAAACTAAACTGTGCTGGGGTATAAATGCTAGAAATAAATTAACATGTGGCTCCTCAAAGGATCACTTCTATTTTCACAGAAAACACATACTCATAACAAGCTGAAACCTAAAGAAATCAAGTCTTAAAGTGGGACTATTATAAACCAAATCGGTAAGATTCATTTTGGAGGACTGAGGAAGAGGAACGTATATTTCAGAAACCTACAAACCAAGACGTAAGGGGGAAGGAGGCAGGTAGAAACCACATTTAAAAACCCTGAACTCTAACAAATTCTTTTATCTTTCTAACAGGCATATTACTTTCCAGTGGGGCTATAATTAAAGTTTCAAGGTATCGGTAAATAAAGCTATATTCAAATTCATAAAAGAATTAGTAAGGGATGAAAAAATATTCCCAGCAAAATCTCTGGTGTGTCTTGTTCAGAATGCCAGTCTTAATCACATAGACTTCTGATTGCTAACAATTAAAATCCTGATCTCCTTTTTTTCCCCCTAACAGATGAAAGCCTTTGTGAAGAAGATGTAAAATTTGCCCTGTCATATTACTGACAAGTGGCACTGAGCTGGTAAAGTAGTGTATTAATACTGATTACACTGATTAATAGTACCGTAAAAATTGATTCAATGGCGCTTTAACATTTTTTAAAGGAACAGATGAGAGACATACTGGGCAGAATATATAATTGGTTTATCTCACTCTATCGCAAAGAGAAATCTTTAAAATTTATGAGTTAAGGTGGAAGCTGAGCTGTTTCTAGTTTTAATCAAGAAATTTATTTAAAAATGAAAATGTCTAATTAAACACCTCTCCATCCTCCCCCAACTCCCAACTATTAGGAAGCTTTAAGAAAAAATGCTCAAGGCTTAGGACAGAGCCTTTTAAATTTAAGCACTGTCAATCTTCTTCATGAAAATGAGTATATATTCAGCATTATACCATTGCCACAAGAGTCAACATATTCCAATATGTTTCCAATATGACAGGTCATAGGGAAATATCATACTGTATAAGGTGAGGGCATCAATACCATAAGCACTTCTAAGGAAGAGCAAAAAGTTTCAATACATACACTGATAAAAAGTGTTCTCATATATAGGCGGTTTTATTCTAATATCAAACCCAGAAGATTGGTAGAAAAGGGATTCCCCCATGCCCCTTTTGACAGCTAAAGGACTATATGTCCATTGGGTGGCTCACACAAGTTCTTCCATCTAGTTAAGACAGATTTAGGCATCTTGGTCAAGTAGACTTTCCACTATACTACCTTGTTAAAAGCAGCCCTTCAGAGTAACACTTAAGATACATGAAGTATTAAATGTAAGTTACAGCTTTACTGGAGAAACTCAAGGAAGCCGCAATCTGATGGGCAATGTTGACTTCGGAAGCCTGGATGGATAACAAATGTTGCTAAAGTCTCTCCTTCTTTAAAAAAAAAAAAAAAAATCAAGAACGATTTCTAGTGGTAACACATGATTTGTGGAGTTTTAAAAATCTCTAACAGTGGGCTTTTGGAAAGGAATGTAATCAAAAATAGCTTTGTAACAATGACACAGAGAGGGGCAGCTGTGGTATGGGTTTAGCAGCCAAGCATTCCACCTCTTGAGTCAGGCACACATGGACCCCATGCCGGGGGGTCCACTAATTAGCTGTGGGACTTTGGCAAGTCACTCAACCTCTCTAAAGTTCAGCATCTTTATCTCCAAAAGGGAGGTGATAATAATTTGTGCCTCAGTCACTTAAATGAAAATTCATGCACAGTATAGCTCTTTTAACTGCTATGTGCTATTGTTATCAACTGGAGTTGCCCAATCTAGAAACAGCTGCTTTGCAAAGTAGTAATCTCCTTAACACAAGAAAATTTCTTCCATGCCTGCCAAGGATCTGTTAAAGAACATCAGGTAAGGAATTCCTGGCATTGGGCAGGAGGTTGTTCTACTTGACTTCTACAGCCCTTGGTATTCTTGGAAATCTATAACTATCCCTGAAGGTCTCTTCTGCACCTTGACTAAGTTAAGTTTAACCAACTTGAACTGAGCTTCAACCACTGTTAATGCATAAAAACATTAACAAGAATCAGTCCCTGCCCTTCAACTGGGGGAGAGAGAAACATAGACATTTCATTCTAACATGGTTTTCAGTGATACAAGCTCTACAAACTTCGGGTTCACAAAGAGCCTCCTCAAGGCTAAATCCTGAGGACACGTAACGTGGGGGGACCCCTGTGCTAAGCTAAAGACTCCAGCCTTAGCTCTGAAATCTTGTAAAAGATACATACATCCCTCCAGCTGAAGTGTGAAGGATGGATTTCATACAGGCAACACTGGAAACAAAAAGGCCAGTTCACTTTTCTCCACACCCTCTCCAGCATTTATTATTTGTAGATTTTTTGATGCTTGCACTGCTGTGGGAATGTAAATTGATACAGCCACTGTGGAGAACAGTACGGAGGTTCCTTCAAAAACCAAAAATAGAACTACCATACGACCCAGCAATCCCACTACTGGGCATATACCCCAAGGAAACCATAATTCAAAAAGAGACATGTACCACAATGTTCATTGCAGTACTATTTACAATAACCAGGACATGGAAGCAACCTAAGCATCCATCGACGGATGAATGGATAAAGAAGATGTGGCACATATATACAATGGAACATTACTCAGCCATAAAAAGAAACAAAATTGAGTTATTTGTAGTGAAGTGGATGGACCTAGAGACTGTCATACAGAGTGAAGTAAGTCAGAAAGAGAAAAACAAATACATATATATATGGAATCTAAAAAAAAAAAAATGTTTCTGAAGAACCTAGGGGCAGGACAGGAATAAAGACTCAGAGGTACAGAATGGACTTGAGGATGGGGAGGGGGAAGGGTTAGCTGGGACGAAGTGAGAGAGTGGCATGGACATATATACACTACCAAATGTAAAATAGATAGCTAGTGGGAAGCAGCCACATAGCACAGGGAGATCAGCTCGGTGCTCTGTGACCACCTAGAGGGGTGGGATAGGGAGGGTGGGAGGGAGACGCAAGAGGGAGGAGATATGGGGATATATGTTTATGTACAGCTGATTCACTTTTTTATACAGCAGAAACTAACAACCATTGGAAAGCAATTATACTCCAATAAAGATGTTAAAAAATAAAATAAAATGTAAAAACAAAAAAAGAATGGATGTTACATTATATCAAATATTTTTTAAAACACCAACTGGTTTCTTTATTTAAATTTGACTAATGTGAATTACCCTATTATAAATTTCTTAAAATTAAAACAATTTTATTTCTGGAAAAAAAAAAAAAGGCTAGTTCACCACTCAACACACTTTTTTTCCAAAACCAGATTACAGGAAAAAAATATGTTCAACAAATTATTTGTCCTACTTTTCCAAAAATATTAGGGTATTTCATGATTCCATGATGGGTTTGCAAAATCTGAGCCTATCTAAGGCAAATTTCAAAAGGAGACGAACAAAAGAGTTTCATGGTTTTATGATTCAAGTTCCCATACCATGCCAGTGCTAAAAAGTATGGGTTGTTCCAGAAAAGCCCACAGCTTTGCTCAAGTTGTGATAAATTTAAATCCCACACATACTCTGTAGTTTTTTCTTCTAGGTTTCTCCAGAGTCAAAGCTCACGTACATGTGCTTTGGTTCACGCTAAATATACATTAAAAATTTCCATTTTTGCAAAGTAAATGTGACAAATGTATGCTGCTAAAGCCTTTGTCGTCAAAGCTGGACAGCTCACGTGCTTTACGTGCAGGGTACTGAGAGTTCAAAGAAGCAAAGCAGATTTTGACTATTACGATGCTTCCAGTAAAATGAATGAAATGATTACTCGTATAAAATTTTTTTCAAAGTGCTTTTGAATAGACTTGTATCTATTTTCTAAAACATCGTATATAGCATAAAAACATAAAAACATAATTGAGCAGAATATGATTGCATGGAACAAAATTATGGTCAAAGGCAGAAGTAAAATGCATTCTAAAATCGAAGTTGAGGAGAATACATTTGCAACACTTAATTTAGTGCATCCCGTTTAGAGCTGGACTGCTAACGCAGCAGAAAAGCAAGCCAGTCCGTCTGCTCTCACCTCCACGCAACGCCTGCCTTTTGCAGGTGTGCCTCAAGGACTTCTCCCTCTTACTCTTTGAATCATCTTGCAGACACTAATGAGCATAGCTCCTCAGCTTTAATTATCGGCCCCTGACAAGTCAACATAATAGGAATCAGCTTAACCAAGCATACTCCCTAGTGACATGTTCAATTACTCAGGTTGTACTTCTCCAGGAGAGGTCTGAGGGGTTGCTAATTTAACACTGTCAAAAAAATAAACATAGGTATCACTTACAGTTTATCTTTTGACCTTTATGTCACCAAATCTAACAGGATATGCTTCTCCCCCACCCTCCCGGAAAGGATCTGCAGATTAAGTGTGCTACAAGGCCTTTCCAAAAAAACTAAAGAATCTGTCTGACATCCATGCTAGTGTATGATGTTACATAATGTGCTTTATAATCTGAAAATGCTGGAATTTCTTGGGAGAGTTACTTCATCTCTCTTTAGAAAAAAGAGACACATCAGATACGCTCTGATCTGCTGTCTGCTGCTATCACTTTATTTGCTCATATCAGAAGAAAATAATAATCCTGCTACCTTTCATGCAAAGATCAGCTATCATGAGTGTAAAATAAAATGCATATTTAAACTAAGAAATTTAAGGATAATTTTTCAACAGAAATTTCTCAGTATACTGTGCAGTAGATGACAGTGGCTTATAGTAATACATCCCTTTCTTAGGGTATAGAAATAAATTAGTATTTTTAATTCCAAACTGCAGCACAGTAATTTTTAGACAGTTAACTAAAACTAACCCACAAACTGCACTGTCATTGAGCTGTACCATTAACACTCTTCTTTTAATTTCTGTAATAATGTGGTCGTTATAAAAAGTGTCCCCATTACTTCTTATAAAGCTTACATTCTCCCTTTTA
Organism: Phocoena phocoena; assembly: GCF_963924675.1. Lineage (NCBI taxonomy): Eukaryota > Metazoa > Chordata > Mammalia > Artiodactyla > Phocoenidae > Phocoena > Phocoena phocoena. Next base: position 58,261,550 of record NC_089235.1, read on the forward strand.
CACAAATGACTGAAGACATACTATTTGTCAGCACTTTTTTTTTTCTTCAAAGCACTCTCACCTTCAAACTTTAATCCTGACCATATCCAGAGGGGAAGGTCCATCCAAGAAATGACTAATTAAATCTGACCTAGTACAATGGTCACAGACTACAGCCCCTCCACCCTGGTGCCAGAATGCTGAAGCATAAAAAGGCATCACTATCTAAAAGGGAAATGAGGTGTCCTAGAGGACAGAAGGATCTTTACAAACGTATTGCATCTACTGCAAAAGGAACTCAAAGCATGTGTCCTAACAGTAATGGGACAATTGTAACTTTATATAAAAATTACTTTAAAGTAATATCAAATTATATATTTTCTATTGCATTATTATAGTTGAGTAAATACTCTTTCAAAAAATAATAGTCTTTTACAAAGATTACTGTGATGTAACCTTTATAAGGATCAGAGACTTTGTATATTTGTATACAACAACTTGTAATGTGCAGATCAGTGTCTGGCTTATTGACAGGAAATGCTATAAAAACTGTTTGTTAAAATAAATAAGGAATGAATGAATAAAGCCTTGTCCTTATTCCTAATGTTTAACTCACTCTAAATATAGGTATATGTCAATTCTTCAAAGAGTAGTTCATATTTCTTCCTTTCTTACTTAACATACTAATACACCAAGATGAAGTTTAGGCTAACATGCTGTTAAAGACCTTTCTAGAATAGGAAACCATTATTGCTATTTATAGTTTGTGATAATATATGTTATTTTGCAATATTCTACTTTCCTCTTTAATGTGGAGGTAACCTTTATAAGTATATAGCAATAAAAATAAGTAAATAAACAAACTATTTAGGAGAGTATAAATATCACTACATATATTACGTGGATTGATTTTCAATTCATTTATTTTTCTAGGTTAAAATACTATGACAATAGGTATTACTGATATTCAGAAACTTGGACTGCTTTTCCTCATTTTCACAGCATAGGAGTAAGTAAATTCATATTAGAATTACTGAATCCTCTAACAGACAAGAGCTGGCCTTTGGAAGACAGTATCTAAATTTCTGATCTGATTATAAATGGCGACTATTTGGGGTTCATGATCTCCCCTATACAATTACTCCTTTAAAAAACTTATTACCAAACTCTGATAACTAAATATTTGCTAAATTTCTAAATGTATAGACTTTATTAAGCACTTATTTTTTCCTAAAATCCTCAAAATTTCTTTGTATAACAGCACTTTTAGGAAAGCATTTTTAACTTTAAAGAAATAATGCTTATATTGTGGAACGTTCCACAGTATGGAATATTAACAAACACTTCCATGCGAGTGTTTATATGCTATTTCTCATTCACTAAACTAGTTCCTCAAAAGCATTCTTAAAGTTAATGCAAAGTAAACAAACGAAGGAAAATCTGTAAAACTGGCTCAGCATTCCTCGGCATTAATGAATAATAGGAGAGGATTTTTCTTCCTCTCAATCCCTCAGAGTAGACTTAAGGGTGAAGCCCCACCTGTCTTAAAAGAAAGCTTTGTAAAATGACAGGACAGTCAGACCTCCCAGCCCCATCCAGAGCCCCACTCCGAACCCAAGGCACCTGTAAGAGGGCATTTCTATGGCCCTGAGTTCAATGACCACTCCTCTCTCGGAATCAATCCTACTCCCAAAACATGAGAAAACAACATGCCAAATAAAACGATTGATTTCAGCTGACAAACCTGAGTGGCACTTCATTTTTAAATGTTAAACTGAGATACATCTACGATTACTGCAACGTGCAAAAGCAGCTACACGTTATGGCAAATGGGGGCGGCAACACTGTCTCGAATGAAAGATTCACATCAGTTCGATAGCACACCCCTCAGCGTCTGGTTAAATGTGCGAGTTATCAATGTAATAATAGAAGCAGAAATAAATTAAGAGCGGAGGCCAAAAGAAGAGATAAGTCTTCCAAAGAGATTAGAAAAAGAGGCAAGTCAACGGAGCTCTGAGATAAGGGGTGCCTGCTCCAGATGGCACAGGTTCAGAGAAGGCCCTTTGAGAGGTGTGACAATGTGACAAGGGAGAACAGGAGGCCCGGGGTAGGTGAGGAGAGGGACAAAGGAAAGACCAGGGAGACGGAGACCAGCTGGATAATGAGTGTAATGAAACAGGGCAAAGGGGTGAAAATAAATGGTTCCACCTCAAACACTGAGCTATTCTTCCACTTCACGGTTACAGATACCTTCTTATCTCTTCCCAAAATATCCTCAGGAGTCTCATTCCCTAAACACCCAAACCCTAGAGCTATTAACTGTCAAAAGCGAACACAGTACAACAGGCACTGAGTTTTCACAGCTAAAGCTCTTCCAAATGGATGATTCCAAACTAACAATTCAGCTAAAATGACACAGTTTTTGTTCCCCCAGCCTCTCTGCTAACCTTGCCGTTAAAACTTTCAGGAAAGTACCACGTAGAATTGCAATTAGAGTTTTCATTACCAGGTTACATGTTCCAAATGTAGGAGCATACAGAGTAAATGAAACAGATTATTTCGACATTGGTGTTTCTCACTTGAACACCAAGAGTTCTTTTGTCATTATCAAAAACGAGAAAGGAAAACTCACAGTTATTCATAACGTTTCCAATATGTTATCAAGCGCTAGTGACCTCTTCCACGGATTTTAAAAATCAGATTTGTTTGGCAAGTATTTCTACCCCTTCCCTCTCCCCATCAGCTGATACATTCTCTTCAGACAAGACCATGTGAAGCAGAAGGCTGATGGGGCCAGGATAACGACACACAGCATCAGCATATGGGCAGGTAGGTGGAGCTTATACCAGTCTATTTCTACATATGCGAACCAGCAGCCAGCACACAACACCTTCTGCTAAGACGATGCTTAAACCTCTCACAGAACTTTAGAGAATAAGTGTGATCTCAATATATTCCAACCACTCTGTATGCTGAACTCACATAGAGGTAGTAAAAGATTAACGATTCAGTATTTTTAAAATAAATGTTTACCAACATTAGGGGGGATAAAAAGATTAACCATTCAAAGAGAGAACACCCAGTATATTGGCAACCTGAAGATATCGAGGTTCATGTTGGCTACTATTGCTTCCCCCCAAAAGTTTTGAATTTGTCTTTTGAATAATGAGGTCTTTTTAAAAACTGAAAGTTGACAAAATATTTGTATAATGGAAAAACTGACTGTGGGGTATACTTTTTTCTGAATGGTTGCTTTGAAAAACCTTGATATTCTGAATCCCCAACTTTTTTTTACTGACACATAAGTAGCCTATTTGTACAGGCTACTATTACGCTTACAATGCCTCCATAGCCAGTTAGTAGGACTGACTCTTGCTCCAAATCCCAGAGTCAATTGTACAGGTCTTGAAAATTAATGTCCTTCCGCTGAAAATCAATGTCCTTTATTCTGTGTCCTTTTGACACTTCTAGGTGCACTGATACCGTAGCTGTCAAAAGGGATGGCCACCGGCATTCCTGTGCCAATCCATGGGCCTACGTCCTTCCTTCCAAAACAGATGCATGCTTCTTAAGCCAGGAAGCACGTCCGATTGTTATACATTCCTAATATTTTTGCTACTTTACACACAAACATCCGTTTAGCAAATCTGGTAACCTAATTAATTTGCGAAATCTTCTGTCCAGGATCTCTAGAAATTCAATCATGTCTAACGGCATTTTAAAATTTTTATGATGCTAAGTACAGCAACATGCCACATTTCCAAGCTGCTTATAATCACAGCCTTGGCACCTCTGACCCCAGTAATTAATGTCAGCCCATGCAAAGGACAGGTTCAGCACTGAAGTTTACTGGTTACTTAAGACCCTATTTCCCATTCTCATGTGTCTCAGATTCACAGGAGGATGAGAACCACACTGTCCTCTGTCCCCTCCAAAATGTAAAAGTGTACACCAGATCCAGGAAGATGCGCAAACATGACCATTAAACAGAAATGCTACTACTATCCCCGATCCCAACATCACAGCACATTTCAAGCATCATGGCTATTGTCTGCTTTTCATCTCAGAGTTGGGAAGAAAAATATATTTCTAAGAATGTTTGTCAGTGACACTAAGACATACAAAAGCACTACTTCTAAACCCTAATGTAGCATTAGTAATTATGGTATAATTAAGTGGGGATGACCAAGAAAATCTTACACTGGTACTCAAGTAACCAGATTCCTAACCACAAGGGCAATCCTAAATTCAATTCACAAAACAGATAGAAAGGAAGGGTTTTGCCCTTCTTACTGACACAACTTAAAGATTAAGTGTTATATGCTTAAAATTTCTGGGACAGTCTGTAAACTATAGCCTACGACCAGGGATAAATGGGCACATGATGGTAAACAATATTTGAGTAAGTTAAATTACAGTATTGATAAAGACAGAAGTTATTTATTGTTAACACGGGGAAAGGCTGAAAAAATAAAACCTCCTACTGGCTTCTAATGAAAGCTCTTGAATTTTTAGATTATTATAAATGGAAATCAGAAAACAAGAGAGGAGGGGAAACAACGGCAGCTCAATGTTTAAACCCAGCTATTCTAGCTCTCCCAGATTGAGAGAAATCCAGACCCAAGAGCAGAGACTGTGCCACCCAGGCACCCTGGCACCAGACTTACGCGGAATCCAAAGTTAAAGTCTGGCATAAGGAGCCTTGTACCTCAGTATTTCTCACCGCTTCAAAGCATTTTAGCAATAAAGTACAAGAAAACACTCATGATACAAAAGATTCACTTTATGGATTTATATTCCTCTGTTACTGGCCTGTACTTAATCACTGCTTTTCTTCTCACCATCTATCTAGTCAGTGGGGTTCTGTACAATTAAGATTTTTCAAATCCATAAAAAGATATTTCTGTAACATACTTTTATGACAGATTGCATGTGCTTTTAGGGTTATCAAATTATCTAGAATCAAACCTGCTAGATATATGAAAGCACCATGCTAATTTAAAAATAACTGCTGGCACTAGAAACGATAAAGAATCTTTGGAATGCTAATATGGTATTTTCTTTTCTTAGAAAAAGGACAGGGAGGTGAGTTTAGAAACAACTGTTTTTACAAAGACACTCTATCTAAAGATTTAATTTGTAAGGATAATGTTCCTGCCAGAATACCTGTGGTCTTCAGGAGTTGGAGCTTTATTTAAAATATACCCATGTTTTAAAATCTACTAAACACTATAAAATCTCAAGATAAAGCCTGCTTTTACTCCTTCGTGTTAATGCTTCAGCGCTGCAAAATACATTAATATTTATGAATGACAAAACCCATTGTGAAATCCTATGAAGATGCTTGAGCCATTTATTTTCCTATGAAGATGTTTGCGCCATTTATTTTATCCAGTTTATTAATATGAATAAAAATACCCTATTTATTATCATCCATGGTTGGTGTCCACATATCAACGCGTTACCAAGCAGCACTTGGAGTATTGACACAAAAGTGAGAGCATGTTATTCACTGGCCCTCTATTGTAAAACCAGGCTTTAACATTATAAATCTAGATATTCACTTTCATATTGAATTATTCTTTGGATAACACTAAATTCATAAAGCGTCAATTTTTAGGGCTATAATAAGAATTCAGTAGGTGTGAGTTCATTTTGATTTATTCCTAAGCCTCACGCACCACAAGTATTTTATGTTTATTAGCCTTGAATGTTCATATATCCAAAAACAGAGTAACTACCAAAAGAGCAGGGATATTTCCATCTGGTTTACTCCCGACTAGCCAGTCCCCAGCCTAAGGCCCTGCTCTTAGTAGGCACTGATACGTATTTATTGAATGTGTGAATAAATACAGCATCAACCTATCTGAGGCCACATGAGGACATTATTTTTAGGGCAATGCTGTGTTCACAAATAAAATAAAATTTGACATCAATTTCCACACACTTAAAAAACTTCAAATTCCTGGAAAAATCTTACAGTTGTGTTTTAAATGCGCTTTTCTTCTGTGTGTGTATCCTTAGTATGAAACTGATTCATCAAATTGTTAATTTTAGTAACAGCCAGTGATGGACAAGCAGCCTTGTAAGTCTCTTTATACAATTCTTTTAGTAATAGTTTATACTTATATAAGTCATTTCCCAAAGATAGAAAAAGGATTACTGTGGGCATTCAAGATGTAACAAAGCTACTTCAGCAAACTGTAAAATGGGTCAGGAAAATACAAGCACTAAAATCAGCGATCAATATCTGGACTGTCCCAAAAGCAATCCATGGAGGAAAATCTTATTTAGAGTCCTTACAACATTAATGAAGCAGAGGAATCTTTGCTGACTAAAGCCAGCAGTTGGCAGAGAAAAGAAACAAAGACTTTTCATAAAATCCTAACAACCACGTCGCTAAGGTGTAAAGGGGCCGTTTAAATATCTAGGTTACTTTGTGCCTCAAACTATTTTGAACATTCCAGGGAATTGCAGCTGAATCCGTTTTAGGGATGTCCCAAAAGTAAAATTACATACACTATGAGAAGAGTTAAAAGAAATGCTGACAACCCTGAGTAGGTAAAATAATTTGTACGCTGGTGTAAACTGCCTGTTAGGTTATAAAGTTTACTGTTATCAACTCTAGGCAGAACTTAGGGGCCTTCTAGAAACTAGACTGGACAAACGCCCTGAAGTGATATGCATATTTATGTTTTCGCAATGCTACCTGGCAGACAGCGTGGTGAGGAAACAAATAACTATTTTCACTCCCCTTTTGACTGCAGAAGCATTCAGAACTATCAGCTTAGCAGACAAAAAGTCCCTGCTGAGTTGGTAACACGGAAAATACCTCAGCCCCAATGCAGAAAGCTTGCTTTAGGAGGTAAAGAAAGAAGGAGGTAAAGTCAATCATATATAACTGATTCACTTTGCTGTACACCTGAAACTAACACAACATTGTAAATCAACTACACTCCAGTAAAAATTTTTAAAATAGAAGGGATCTAACCCTCCTTACCATTTTGACATTAACATTCTCTTCCCTTATTACCTCTAACAATCTACTAAAACTCAAGGTACAAAAGGCACAGCTTTATTTTCACAAAGACCAGAGTAACATTAACACTTATCATGCTACGATTACTTTGTACTAACACAACCTTTTTCTATCTGAATGTTTCCGAACATTTTATAAACAGAATTCCAAATGGGGCAAAGTGAGATAAGCGTGAATGTTAGACCTGTTTTTGAAATGCTTATTCCTTGCTTTTGACACTTACCAAATATTAACCTATATTCTGGTCATCTGAGTGATGGCTTATCTTCCCTAATAGACTAAAAACCCCAAGAAGGCAAGGGCTCATCTTGGCTATTTGTATATTGAATCTGTGGTGTCTGGCACGCACAGAAACACACACACACACACACACGGCACTTGCTACTTGTACAAGGCCAGGTGGTTCAACTTTAGGAAGCCTGTCTGAATACAGGACAAGCCACATTCTTCTATATTAGCTGTATCAGAGGAAAGGTGATATTTTGCTCTCAATTTTCTTCATCTTGTTTTTATTTTTTCCTCAATTATTGCAGAACTCCAGTAGCAAAATGAGGTGCAATTTTGAGGGCATATAAAAAACCAAAAACACAAATTAAGTAATGAAAAGAGAATTTTACCCCTGGTGACCTTTCGAATAGAATGGATTAAATGAAACTTGCTAAAGGTGAGAAAAATAGCATGAATAATGTCTCAAGATCCACCCACACCCAATACACATCTTTAAGTTACTGGCTCAAATCACGGCACAGCTACTAAAGGAAGAAAGCAAAAAACACAAGGAAAAGTACCTAAATTGTTCTGATCACCATTAACAGTACTCCCAAGCATGTCCTGAAGTATTGAAAAATATATACGCCATCTAAAAAGGTCTTCAATTGCTAGTAAAAACAAAGACCTGGTGGTTACCAACCTAAACTGAGCTTACCAAGGGAAGGGAAGCCAAGTGCCTTAATCACGTGCAGATCTTGATCAACAAATACAAAAATATTTTTCAAAACTTAATTACAATAAAGGATTTAAATTTTCCTGGTGCTTGTGTAAGTGCTCCCTGAGTAACCAGCTATGACAATACATCAAGACTCTAGCAGTGTGGACAAAAAAAAAAGGTGATACAATAATAAAGGGGTCAAAGAAGGTAATTATGAGAAGGTATTGGTTTGCAGGTAGGTAAAATCCATGCTCTTAAACATTATGATTTTTTAAAGTAACTCAATGATATTAAAAGTGAAAATCCTAACTCAGCAGGACCCTTTAAAAGTATTTATGTGAAACAGAGAGACCATTCCCTGTATTTTCAAGCTCTCAACATCCCCTTTATTCTGACTGCTCTGATGGATAAAGAACACGGCTGTTTACTTTTGTCGTGGGAATTTTTTTGGGGGGGGATATTTTTGATCACTACTTTTTAAAAGTTTCTTATTAAAAAAATACTTTTTAGTGTTTGCACTTATTAGAATTCTGTAATTGGGCTTATCAAAGAATTATTCCCTCTTCTCTTTCTCCAAAAAGAACTGAAACTCAAATCAGTTGGTCAGTGTTACTGCCAAAAAAATGCTTCACTCGCATGCTGAACTGAAGTTTATATAAGGGGAAAAATATGTTTTTGGTTGGATTTTAGGAACATGATTTATTTAAAACAACTTTCAGACTAACTGGAAATAGACTGTATTCAGGACTAAACGAAATTTTGAATTTTTTTTTAAAGTTTCCAAGTACAAGTCAGTGCACTGATAAGAAAATATACTTCTCTTTCTAAACAACAAAGTACCTGCTTTAAAAAAAATTAAAAGAGAAAAAGAGTAACTGTTTCAAAGGTGGGGAGGAGATATATAATTTATCTATGCTCTAGGACAACACAGACATAAACGGTGAAGGCATGCCTACAGTTCCTGTGTGTGTGCGTGTGCATTTTCTCTCCTTCCATTAGTTTTATTAGACTGGCTGAGATTTACATTAAAGGTTGCTGATCACCTAAGGCAAACAGCACGATCAAATGGATTCAATGAAAGGCAACCAGCCTCAACAAGCACCACACAAAATGTGGGTTCTGCGAATGGAACTCTTGCCTACTGTACTGACATACCATACCCACTAGCAATGACTGGATAGTTTCTGAAAAAGAAAAAAAAAAAGCAAAAATAACCCCCCCAAGGCATACTTATCATGAAACCGGACTGGGAGTCCCTCAAAGGTAGACAATAAGCCTTTCGTAAGTAGGGAGGTAAGGGTGTGCTTTGGAAGATTTTTTCCCCCTACTTTTCTGTTGTCTGCACTTCTTATTCACCCCTCAGGAAAGGCAACTTGACACTGTTTTCTGTAACCAACCTGGTCTGGCAGGATTTCTCACACACCCAGCACAAAAGGCTAACCCCTTACAAAGTACTTATTTCAGATTTACGTCAAGGTTGAGTGACTTGCAGCCAGGGAACTGAGCTCAAAACATATATAAAAGTCTCCTCTGATAATCACTAAACCGGTGGTTTAGCTGGAAGGGGGCGGGGTGGAATTAAAACTTTGTACTGTTTCATTTCCTCTTATGCAAATGTGAAAGAGAAAGAAATAAACTCATAGAAATGTAAGGAGAATGGTATACTTCTTTGTTAATTTACTTGGAAAAGCTAAGGCTTCCAAATAACCATACGCGTTTACTGTAATAATTTAAATCTTCTATGGGATCCAACCGCGTGAGTTTTAACTTGTGTACACAGGCCCTCCTAAGTCTTTACTGCACTCACTTTAGTCCCCTAACTGTCATAATGCTTAAACTCCAGCTGAGGTATTAGGTGTTATGATAACTCATGCAATGATAATGGGTATTTCTGGAGTATATATCTCCTACGGGAACCAATGCAATCTTGGGTCTACTTAACATTGCCGGAGGTAAAACATATTCAGGAACCAGTGAATCAGTTACCAAGAAATCTCCTGCTTTTACTACCACTGGAAAAAAAAAAAAATGTGCACTTTCCTCTTCGTTTACACACCTCCTAATGCCCCACAGAATTCTCTAGAGAACTGGAAGCATCCTACACAGTCTTCAGATCTTGCAGAGAGAAGTGCTCACACCTTTTTCCTATCACCCCCAGTTACGAACTGAGCCTGCCACCATTGCCAAAAGGCCCAGGACTTTATGTCAAATCACACTTTACATTGTGAAGAAGAGAGAAAAATATCAGTGATTAAGTGAGACACCATGAGATATATTACTCGGATTTACAATAAAGACGTACTGTGCTTTTCTTAACTCTACACATTGGAAAAGAAGCTATGCTGTCGTTTTCACAAGGTGTTTTTAATCCCACATCAAGTGTCTTTAACACTTTCTTTTTAATGATGTGGCCATCTGCTCTACCTGTTTTTTTTTCCTTTTTCAAATATGCAAAAATTGTGCAATAAATTACTGGTAGGGGAAACAACCACAGAAACAAATAAACAATAGAGCCTGGTGACACAGGTCTATTTACACAAAAGTTTAAAGCAGAAATCAATTAGGACTTTATCCGTTTATACAGAGAGAAATGACAATTTATTTCATGTGACTGGACAATATGGTGACAGATGGGTTTGAAAAGCTTGAAAATAACTGGTGTATGTTTAAACAGCTGATAGTACCCATTACACATACCGTATGGGCCATCAATTATCTCTTTCCAGTTTTTGGTGCCAAAATGGCTGAATTCAACCAACCCCCTCATGATGTTGGGACCCGAAGATTTCTGTCCATTTGTGCAGCAGGCTTGGATGAGAGGAACGCGTTTCGCTACAGCAAGGGGCCACAGTACATGAACTGATCAGACAGTTCTGTCCTTTTGAGGAAGGCTATTTCTCTGCCCACTGTCTACACCCACGGTTATCTTTTGAACATTAACGCCACTGGATGTAACTTTCATAGGTTTCTAAATAATGGCACATACCCTTGAACGTTGAGAAAAGGGTCATACCAAAGACAGTCAAACACTTCTTCATGCTCTTTAACATAGAAATAGAGGTTTCTAATAAACTTCTGGGTTTCTAGAAGACAGCTGAGTGAAAAGAAGATTCTTACGGAAAAATGATGTTTAACACGCAATCGCCACACGGGTATAAGATGCCCCTGGGTACACATCGGACCGCTAAACTGGCTCGGTATTTAAAAAGTCCTCATCTTCCTTCGCTGTTGAAATTCAAGTTAGAGACTTTGGGCTTTTATTCTGACTTCTGACCTGACAACCCTCAGGTGTGAAACAAAGACTCCTGCTGACAGAGAGACAGTAGTTAAATGACGCATAACAATGCGAACTGCTCGTTGGACTGGAAGCAGTGCTGACAGCACAGGTGTTTTTCTTTTTAAGTTTGGAAGGTGCTCACGAGTGGTTCCTCCAGCACCATCTTTTAGCAGGCTGGGCTACAACAAGATTCAAAGGCTATTTTCAAAATCCCAACTGTGTATTCTGCTGGGAAAGTCTGACAGCATACACACATGTCAAAAGAAGTGGATGAAGATGAAGCGTTCGCATTGCAGAGACGCTAATTAGATAAATGTAATATCAGCGGTCTCTTTTTCTTTAATTGCATTGGAAAAAATGACAATGCATTTTTGTTTTCTTTATTACAATGCATACTGGAGTTTCCTGTTTTGATTTTATTTTCCATTTCATGAGCCTGTGCTTTCACATGTTAGTGAATTCGCCAAAGTACTACAAAGCAAAGTATTGCAAAGTAAATCAAAACGAAAAGAAAAAATTCGACCCGATTGTCTCAGCTTCTGTAATTTGGTGGAAACTGCAGAAGTTGTCTTTCCAAGGTGCACTAGCTGAGAAAATGATCCTATGAGCAAAAGCAAGGTAACTGAATCATGGGTTTATGGACTGCATTGACAATTGAGGTAATTCACAATGCCCATCTGAAATACATATTTGGTGTAGTAAAAATAACAGCACCAAGAAATGAAAAGCACCATATGCTCCACAATTCTGATTTCTCCAAAGGGCAACATTTTTTTTTAATCACACCAAGTTAAAGGACACAAAAACATTTCCTTGAAACTTTCAAGGGAAGGTATTTCTAAGTTCACGTATGAACAACACTGTCTACCTAATCTTGCAATTTCATTTTCTCATAAGGTATACCTCCACTATAACACATATGTTGGCAGGTGTGTGGTCAAATGATATGCAAATGGACATACTGAATTGTGTGCATGCGTATCTAGCCATACACTCATTGGCACAAGTTTGTGTGTGCATATATATGTGTGTATGTGTCTGTCTGTCTACATGTCATATAGCCCCTTTGTTTAAATCTTAGCAGATGATCAGAAGAGCTGCATGTAAGCAATCTTCAGACAGGCTGGCTTCATTAAATGAAGTCTTCAACAAGACTTCCCCAAAGCAGGGAGGTCAGAATTGTGGAAAGAAGCTGCACTTCCACTCCTCCAAGCCTGGAGTAAAGAGGAGAGCAGGTGATCTACTGCACAAGGCCAGTTGGTAGAATAGAAAATGGCAAGGATCCAGGTGAAAATGGCAAGGATCCAGGTGTGCGGAGTATCAGAAGAGCAGAAAGAGCCTGGCCAATGAGCTACAGGCTATAGGGCACTAAGGGAGGGGCTGCATCCAGGTTCCCTAAGCCACGATTCCAGGTTTTTTGTTGTTGTTTTTGCATTTCTTTTTTTCTTCTTCTTTTTCAAACAGCCAGCTGGCATTCTTAAGGCCAGGGGAAATGTGGAGAATGGCAGTGCTCCAGAAATCAGAAAACAGTGAGAAGAAACAGAATGTCATCACTTTTGCCACTCATTCTTCCAAATAGGGATGATGACTCTTCACAAAGTCACTGCAATGTGATCCTTTGACTATCTGTAAAAATCTAAGACAGCTACGGAAGTGATAATAAAATCTGGGCTAGTCATACACTTTTGGTTTGCCTAGGTTTAGTTAGAAATCAAAATTTTTCCAAAAGATGAGTAGCCAAAAATGGATTGGTACCTATAAATTCATCAAACTGTTCTACGAAAGAAAAGAAAGAAGATGGAAAATGGAGGGAAAAATTGAGAAACTAAGACAATTCCATTGCTTTGATATCTGAGATAAATATATTAATCACTTCAGTACCTTATGTATGTTTGCTGCATTTATGTTTCCACTTTTTACCTGAAATCACCCTGCACATCTTACTCATCTGAAAAAATTTACATTTTTTTCCTGAATATTTCTTAAAACTGTAGCAGCTGGCACCATCGAAAGGTAAGGCTGGTTGACACTGTCAAGTCATGTGTATCAGTCAAATCCAAGATAAACTCCTTCCAAAGACAGAGAGATAGAGGGATAAAAAGATTCACCATGTGATGAAAATGGATGGTTCCAATAAATGTCATCCAGGGACTAACATGACAAAAGATGTCAGTACGAGAATTCCTAGCTACACTTTTTCCACACATTGACTCTTCATTCCTACCTTCAATACCATTCTGATCTAGCAAAATTCGGAACAGACACAATTATTTTTCAAATCATTTGCTGATCTCAGAAACAGGAGAGTAATCCAGCATTACCTGCCCACATGTTCAGGTGCATATCCTTTGATGCAGAAATTCCACTTCTAGAAGTCTAGCCTGGAAGAATCTGTGAACAAGATATCTTTGACAACACTCTAACAGTGATGGAAGTTGCTCAGTAAAGAGTATTTTAAAAAAAATTTATAACTCTCCATCCAAGACAAAGTCTTCCTATATATTCAGAAACATACTCAAGGCAAATATAAGAAAGAGAATTTGGCACACTGGTACAGTGACTTAAGCTCTAACTGGCTTGATAACATAAAATCATCTAAATCCCTGTGGCAAGTAGCCTGGCTAAGAAAGGCACCACCTACCAAGTCACACCTACATAATATGGGCAGAAGAGGAAAGTGTTGTGCCGGTTACCCCTCACTACCAAGGTGACCTTCTCATGTGATCCTTGGTTCCATTTCTGTTCTCACTATAGAATCCACAACGTGGATATGATTCCCTGTACTTCCTGCAACTCTCTCAGGATGGCTGTGGGGTACCGTTAAATAACTCCTCTTTCAGTGTTCATGATGGGGCAGAGAGGAGAACATTGGGAGCAATGATCGTCTAGTTCTAAGGGGCTAGCCTTTAATTCCTCTCAAACACTGAGTTTCAAATCATTCCTTTGCAAAGGGAGCTTCTGGGTAGTTATAGAATTACTCAATGTAATAGCTAAAGGGAAGGGAGTGCAAGGAAGAATGGGGATGGGAAAGAAAAAGGGGGAGAAGAGGAAAAGCATTTACTGCGATTGGGCCATCTGCCATCACCAACATTAAAATACTGACATGGCAACTGGTTTTTTCTCACTTAAGGAGACAGGAGGGTGCTCTTCTCTGATATAAAAAAAGGACATGACAGGGGCTTCCCTGGTGGCGCAGTGGTTGAGAGTCCGCCTGCCGATGCAGGGGACACGGGTTCGTGCCCCGGTCTGGGAGGATCCCACATGCCGCGGAGCGGCTGGGCCCGTGAGCCATGGCCGCTGGGCCTGCGTGTCCGGAGCCTGTCCTCCGCAGCGGGAGAGGCCACAGCAGTGAGAGGCCCGCGTAACGCATAAAAAAAAAGGACATGACAATAAACATCAATCAAATCTATCTGGTCTATTGTGTCATTCAAAGCTTGTGTTTCCTTATTTATTTTCTGTTGGATGACCTGTCCATTGGTGTAAGTGGGGTGTTAAAGTCCCTGACTATGACTGTGTTACTGTTGATTTCTCCTTTCATGGTTGTTAGCATTTGCCTTATGCATTAAGGTGCTCCTATACTGGGTGCATAAACATTTATAATTGTTATATCTTCTTCTCAGATTGACCCCTTGATTCCTTTTGTTTCTTTTTCTTCTCTGATTGCCATGGCTAGGACTTCCAAAATTATGTTGAGAATAGTGGTGAGAGTGGACATCCTTGTCTTGTTCCTGATCTTAGTGGAAGTGCTTTCAGTTTTTCACCATTGAGAATGACGCTTGCTGTGGGTTTGTCATATATGGCCTTTATTATGTTGAGGTAGGTTGCCTCTATGCCCATTTTCTGGAGAGTTTTTATCATAAATAGGTGTTGAATTTTGTCAAAAGCTTTTTCTGCATCTATTGAGATGATCATATGGTTTTTATTCCTTAATTTGTTAATGTGGTGTATCACATTGATTGATTTGCATATATTGAAGAATCCTTGCATCCCTGGGATAAATCCCACTCAATCATGGTGTATGATCCTTTTAATGTGTTGTTGGATTCTGTTTGCTAGTATTTTCTTCAGGCTTTTTGCATCTATGTTCATCAGTGATATTGGTCTAAAATTTTTTTGTGATATCTTTTTCTGGTTTTGGTATCAGGGTGATGGTGGCTTCATAGAATGAATTTGAGAGTGTTTCTCCCTCTGCAATTTTGTGGAAGAGTTTGAGAAGGATCGGTGTTAGCTCTTCTCTAAATGTTTGATAGAATGTGCCTGTGAAGCCATCTGGTCCTGGACTTTTGTTTGTTGGAAGATTTTTAATTACGGTTTCAATTTCACTAAGATCAGGAACAAGACAAGGATGTCCACTCTCACCACTCTTATCCTAGTTTTGGAAGTCCTAGCCACAGCAATCAGAGAAGAAAAAGAAATAAGAGGAATACAAATGGGAAAAGCAGAAGTAAAACTGTCACTGCTTGCGGATGACATGATACTATAAATAAGAAAATCCTAAAGATGCCACCAGAAAACTACTAGAACTAATCAATGAATTTGGTAAGGTTGCAGGATACAAAATTAATGGACAGAAATCTCTGGCATGCCTATACACCAACAACAAAAAATCAGAAAGAGAAATTAAGGAAACAATCCCGTTTACCATTGCAACGAAAAGAATAAAATACCTAGGAATAAACCTGCCTAAGGAGGTGAAAGACTTGTACTCAGAAAACTATAAAACACTGATGAAAGAAATCAAAGATGATATAAACAGATGGAGAAATATACCATGTTCCTGGATTGAAAGAATCAATATTGTGAAAATGACTATACTACCCAAAGCAATCTACAGATTCAATACAATCCTTATCAAACTACCAATGGCATTCTTCACAGAATTAAAACAAAAAATTCTACAATCCGTATAGAAACACAAAAGACCCCAAATAGACAAAGCAATCTTGAGAAAGAAAAACAGAACTGGAGGAATCAGGCTCCCCAACTTCAAACTATACCACAAAGCTACAGTAATCAAGACAGTATGGTACTGGCACAAAAACAGAAGTATAGATAATGGTACAGGATAGAATGCCCAGAGATAAACCCATGCACATACGGTTACCTAATTTATGACAAAGGAGGCAAGAACATACAATGGAGAAAAGACAGCCTCTTCAATAAGTGGTACTGGGAAAACTGGACAACTACATGTCAAAGAATGAAATTAGAACACTACCTAAATTCATACACCAAAATAACCTCCAAATGGATTAAAGACCTAAATGTAAGAACAGACACTATAAAACTCTTTGAGGAAAACATAGGAGAAACACTCTTTGACATAAATCACAGCAAGATCTTTTTTGACCCATCTCCTAGAGTAATGGAAATAAAAACAAAAACAAACAAATGGGACTTAATTAAACTTAAAGGCTTTTGCACAGCAAAGGAAACCATAAACAAGATGAAAAGACAACCCTCAGAATGGGAGAAAATGTTTGCAAATGAAACAATGGGCAAAGTATTAATCTCCTAAATATACAAACAGCTCATGGAACACAATATCAAAAAAACAAACTATCCAATTAAAAAATGGGTGGAAGACCTAAATAGACATTTTACCAAGGAAGACATACAGATGGCCAAGAGGCACATGAAAAGATGCTCAACATCACTAATTATTAGAGAAATGCAAATCAAAACTACAATGAGGTATTACCTCATGCCGGTCAGAAAGGCCATTATCAAAAAATCTAGAAACAATAAATGCTGGAAAGGGTGTGGTGAAAAGGGACCCTCCTGCACTGTTGGTGGGAATGTAAATTGATACAACCACTATGGAAAACAGTATGGAGGTTCCTTAAAAAACTAAAAATAGAACTACCATATGACCCAGCAATCCCACTACTGGGCATATACCCTGAGAAAACCATAATTCAAAAAGAGTCATGTACCACAATGTTCATTGCAGCACTATTTACAATAGCCAGGACATGGAACCAACCTAAATGAACATTGACAGATGAATGGGTAAAGAAGATGTGGCATTGTATATATACAATGGAATATTAGTCAGCCATAAAAAGAAATGAAATTGAGTTATTTGTAGTGAGGTGGATGGGCCTAGAGTCTTTCATACAGAGTGAAGTGAGTCAGAAAGAGAATAACAAATACCATATGCTAACACATATATATGGAACCTAAAAAAAAGAAAATGGTACTGATGAACCTAATTGCAAGGCAGGAATAAAGACGCAGACATAGAGAACGGACTTGAGGACACGGGGTGGGAGGGGGAAGCTGGGGCGAAGTGAGAGTAGCATCCACATGTATACACTACCGAATGTAAAATAGTTGGCTGGTGGGAAGCAGCAGCATAGCACAGGGAGATCAGCTCCGTGCTTTGCGATGACCTAGAGGGGTGGGATAGGGAGGGTGGGAGGGAGGCTCAAGAGGGAGGGGAGATGGGGATATATGTATGCCTATGGCTGATTCACTTTGTTGTAGAACAGAAACTAACACAGTATTGTGAAGCAATTATACTCCAATAAAGATCTATTAAAAAAAGAAGGACATGACTAACCCATCAGTAGTTCTGGGGTGGTTTGTAATAAATCAATGACAATATTGTTCTGCTAAACCTAACTGTGGTCTTTCTAAGAGTGGACTGTTACAAAAATAAATAATAACTGCTTTTGAGAAAAACCTTCTGGGTCTGAGACCTGGTTGTGGAACCCAGTAATGTCAACTGAATGGGGTTCATTCAGTACCAAGTTGCATCACATAATCTAAGGATGGAGAGCTTCTTGGGAGATTCTGCAGTGCTAACCTGTGTTTTGCCAATCACATTGTAAGATCTTGTTCTCAATTAGACCCTCATGAGCTCCTTAGTAAAGAAAACGAATGTAGTAAATTTCACAATAGGGGAGAAAAAAGTCGGCACCAAACAAAGTATAACAAATTTCTGAAGTTCCATGTCTTGAAAATAATATACTTTTGCAAAAAAATGTTTAGAAAATACTTAAGTTCAAAACAGCAATTATTTCAGACTAAAAAAAGAATAGTCTTAAATATCTTAAAAACCACAGACCTACCTGCAAGAAACTGAACGCAAAGTTTCCAAATTAAAAAGAAACGAGTTCTAAGAAATGATGGACTATGTATACGATTTAAGGACCTCACTTCTATTTTCCTGTGGAAATAAACTGATGAGGTGCCCAGAAGCTTCTTTAATAAGGCCAACGCATCCAAAATCTGTCAACTGAATAACTCAAATGCACCAACAAAACAATATCAACAGAAGCAACAATATGCAGAAATTCTAAGGTTTCCAAGACACCAAACCATCTCTGATTTGTTCAATCAGTGAGTCAAATTCCCTGAATCAAAGCAAATCTGTTAAATATAGCTACCAGAGTTAATATATTTAAAATATTATCATTTCAAAATGTAATTAATATAAAATTGTGGGGCTTCCCTGGTGGCTCAGTGGTTGAGAGTCCGCCTGCCGGTGCAGGGGACGTGGGTTCGTGCCCCGGTCCGGGAAGATTCCACATGCCACGGAGCGGCTGGGACCGTGAGCCATGGCCGCTGAGCCTGCGTGTCCGGAGCCTGTGCTCCGCAACGGGAGAGGCCACAACAGTGAGAGGCCCGTGTACAGAAAAAAAAAATATATATATATGTGTGTGTGTGTGTGTGTGTGTGTGTATAATTGTGTAATGTGATAGCTTCAATATTGATTTTTTTCACACCCAGTCTCAGGAACATGGTGTGCATATTTCAGTTCAGACTAGTGGCATTTCAGGTACTCCATAACCACATATGGTGAGTTCCTACTGGACACGAGTTCATGACTGCAGCACCGGACACATGCTGTGATTCCTTGGCCTCTTGTTCCATCTTTATTCATCAAACCACAATTCAGCGTAGGCATCATCTTCTCCAGTATGTCTTTGAGGACCTCCCAGGCCAAGATAGCTACCTGCACTCAGCACCGCCTTCTCTGCTGCTGTATTTTCTGCTTTGCATAAATCACCCTGTTCTATTTCTGTCATCTTGTAGATTTTGTTCAAGGGCAAAGACTTGTCTTATTCTTCTTGTACTTAGCACTGAGCACAGAGCCCAACACACAACAGGCTTCTGCCACATAACCTTCAAACTTAATTCAACTAGCTGCATGTTATTTTGGGGCACCTTACTCAACTTCTCTATATCTTTGTACCTTCATTTAAATGGGGTTGCAAATGTTCAGTATCACAGTGTTGTTCAAAGAATTAAGTGAGATGATGCCTATGAAGGTTCTTGGCATAATTCTGGACATGGTGAAGCACCCTTTACTGTACTTCCTCCCAGGAGGCAGAAACTATGCGATACTGACCCCTGCATCACCACAATCATAAGTGATGTGCCAGACACATGTTTTATAAAAGAATGACAGATTAACTTGAAAACTTTTTACTTATTAACAACTTATTTACTTATTAACAAAAATAAACCCGGGGTAAGGCTTAATCAAAATTATATACTCATGTATAATATATAAATACACATATACATATATATGCACATACTTGTATACGATTCAAATTATACTATATTTCATAGAATTCTTAATGCCTAGATGACTTCACATTCTTGAAATTTTAACCTGAAACATACATATGGCACAATTATAGACTTTTCAGCATTTTATCATCATAAAAACAGATATTCTCTTTTTCTTCTTCTAATCTCTCCAAGGTTAAAAAGGATTTTCAAAATGCAGTTTACAATAAAAATATTCAACAAATGAGCACTGTATTAAAAGAATAAATTGTGGTTTTCAATTTCTAATTAATTTATCTGAAAAGTTGATGTTTTATGTTTTGATTTCTGGCATGAGATATAAAATGTACCATTGCTCTAAAATGAATGAATCAGATAGGTTTTCCCACAAATGACTATTTTAGAAAAAAAAAAATCTACAATTAATGGGATCAAAATTTTGCGCTGCCCCACATCTCTAAACTGATATATAAATTTAATGATTATATAAGTTGAACCATACCAGCAAATATACTCCTTTTACTAACACATGTCAATATAATCCCAATTAAAATACTCTGTAAAATTGCCTACAATATTTCAGATCAAAATAGCTTCTACTGAAATAGACTTTCCTGCCACTCTGATTTAGAATCTCACTTTCCCTTATCAGCAGATGGTAAGCCAAGTACTATTTAAATCCATATGTCTTCCATAGGCATAGTTCAAATACTCGAGAAAAAAGATGAACAAATGTTTTAGAGCTAATGACATTAGCCTTTGAGTGAAAAAAAGTAACAAAGTAGAGTTTCACTTCCTGAAAATGACTTTTACTACATCACATTTAGATGACTGAAGGAGCTACATCTCTGTAAACCACCCACACAAAAATAACCTACTGTATAGAACAAGACAACAGTAAAAGACTATGATTTTGATTATTTCTTCACGAATCCTTCCTCTCTGCATGGATTCCAACCCTGAAAGGCAATGAATCTGGTACCAGAGGGGTACCATAGTGTAGGTACAATTCAACATCAGGGCCAAAAAGAACAGGGTAATTCACCAGTTTTCTTTTGCATTTTACAGCTATACCCCTTTTCCCTCCTCTCCCCCTACTACTTTCCTAAAGGGTCAAGAAAACAAACAAGAACTCCATTTAAAGAACAAAGCTCCCTGACTTTGTAGATTTCAATTCCACAGACAGAACCCATTCTTCTATTCATTTCTTCCAGGCAAGGAGATTAAGATGATGGTTTTGGGGTTTGTAGTAAAAACAACACATGTATTCATTCCTGAGTTCACAAAAGCTTTTGAACTCTCCTTTCCGGGTTTGTCTCTAGCAAATGGGATGCTGCAAGCTCAAGGAAAAATATTATCTATGAATATCTTTCTCTTCTTCACATCACATTTTCTAGTCTTGTAAGCCTTTGATTCCCTGACTTGATCATAAAATTATTGGAATAAATGGTCCCACTGCCCATTCCCTCTTATTTTGAGCCCGGTGCCCAATGTTCTAAAACATTTCCCTTCCTTAGAGGGAACCGTACAGAATAGTGAAACTTTCTTCCCACATTTTAGATTCGGCAGTGTTGCACATCATGCTCTATAAACCATTAGCTGTGCAGAAGATTGATTATTTCAACCAAAATGGGATTTACACTTATTATTTTAAAAAGAATTTACACAAAGAAAATAAATTTTGGATAAGTGAATTAAAAATAAACAGCTTTTACTGGAACTCTTTTTAAGCCTAGAAACACATTGGCAGATTGCTTCTCTAGATTCCTGTATCAAAAACTCTGTCAACCCTGAGAAATCACTGTTTCACCAGATAACTCAGAAAAATTTTCAAATTTATAAATGGTCCAGTAAAGCTCAATTTTTTTTTTAATGTGAAACCAAAACTGGTATAATTTTATGATGTTTTTACCCAACTTACCAAATAGTATTATACTTTAAAGGCTACTGGAAAAAATTGCATGTAAGTAATAACTTACCTAATCCTTTAGTCCTAAAAAGAGTATTCAAATATTGTTTGCAATTATAAACTTAATTAATGGTAAAAATTATACAAGCAGTATTGTAGGCTCACACAGAAATTAAAAGGTAGTTTTCCAATTTTTAAAAAAGTGGATATATATTCACAGAATTCCATTCAATTAAGTATGCACTGATTCTAGACTTCCTAAGAGATGAGCAGTATGGCGGGGCCGATAAGAAATAGAAACATAAAAATGGCACAGCCCTTCTCTCCCAGGAGCTCACAATCTATTGAGGGAGAAAAACTCACAAAGGGATAAATTATAAGATCCGATATTTGCTGTTTCTGAAATATCTTTGCTCTATTGTGCTCCAAACTTGTCCAAATACCCCTTGCTTTCGGTGGAAAAACCTCAGATGCATGCACACACACACACGTACTTCAGTGCATCTCAATTTCAGGTCCAGGGAATATCACAAAAATCTCAACACTGCAATGAAATTCATACATTAAAACCATAAGGACTGGAAACTACAGAGGTGCCAACTCAATTCCACGTGAATCCCAACTCAAAGCCATGTTTAAAACTCATCTGATTCGCTAAATATAGAACAGTTAAGACATCTGACTGAACCTGAATATTGTGCAGTCACTGTTTAGTCATAGAAAGGTAGGAGCGGTTTGGGCTGGTCACAAAGATGGATAATTAATGAATCTAAGCTTGTGGGTCTAAGTGTAAACTTCAAGTGCATTATGACTTTTACCTATTTCAGAGCCTTTATCCACCTATGGTTTGGTTAGCTATTATGAAGCAAGTGAGATTGATTAAGTCATGATTAGAGTTCATGGTCCTGCAAGTGCAGAAAGAATCTCTTAGAAACACTCTAGATATAAAACTTAAAAAGGCTTATCTTTAATAACGGAAAATCAGTACACCAAAGACAGCTTGTTTACTTTTTATTTTTTTTCTTTTTGCGGTACGCAGGCCTCTCACAGTTGTGGCCTCTCCCGCTGCGGAGCTCAGGCTCCGGACGCGCAGGCTCAGCGGCCATGGCTCACGGGCCTAGCCGCTCCGCGGCACGTGGGATCTTCCCGGACCGGGGCACGAACCCGTGTCCCCTGCATCGGCAGGCGGACTCTCAACCACTGCGCCACCAGGGAAGCCCCAACAGCTCGTCTACTTTTAAATGATGATGCTGTGTCTACAGAGAGTTTTTGAAAGAACTGCCATAAATTCTGTGATCATCACACAATGGGCTGTGGTTGATTTTTTTTAATGCATTTTAATTTATACTTCTTACCAAAAAACTAAAGAATAAACTTATGATTTTTTCTTCACATTAAATCAGTAAATAGACTAGTAAAAAGACATAAGCCTATCTCTCAGATCCAAATTGTTTAAAGAACTGAAAG
Organism: Phocoena phocoena; assembly: GCF_963924675.1. Taxonomy (NCBI): domain Eukaryota; kingdom Metazoa; phylum Chordata; class Mammalia; order Artiodactyla; family Phocoenidae; genus Phocoena; species Phocoena phocoena. Next base: position 58,284,675 of record NC_089235.1, read on the forward strand.
CCTTGAAGCTTGGGAGATTTTAATCAAGACTTCCATTAACCCCCTACCAATATCCCAGGGACTGTAGGAATTTTAAACAAAAGGGAAAGCAATGCTTTTAAAATGACTTAATGTAATACAGTATTAAGATATGTAACACTTTTAGCCATTAAACAACAGGTGAGGTATCACAGGCAAGGATTTCTCTTTCTTCTCAATGACTAAATAAGACATTAAGTAGGACATGAAAATGAGCCAAGGAATCAAAGCTAAGAGAAATGATTAGTGAATAAATCAGAACAACAATATATAAAACCAAAATACAATAGTTCTTATATATAATGAAACAATCAAATGAGTATAGTATGTATGGCATACACTTTAAACAGGTTTTCAAGAATTTTTTTTCATTTATATTTCTTTTGAAACTATGTATGCTATGGTGCTATGCAGAATTATTTTTAATTTATATTTGAATAAAAGAGTAACTTACATATATATGTGCATATATAAAGTATATATATATTAAAAGTAACTTTCTGATGCTTATTTACACTAATTAAAGATTTTATTAAATTCTTCCTTCAGACTTTGATTTAAATAACCCAACTCTGCTCTAAAGCTTATTCTTTCCTTTGGGTTTATGGTGCAAATAATAAGATCTTGAGGTATGCATGTTTCTGCAAATTTCTGAATCCTATCAATTAACGAAAGATTTTTCCATACACAGAGGATCTTAAATTTAATCTCATAAATGTCAAAACAGTAACTGTCACTCTAGAGCAGGACTCATCTACTATGCTATTTTTTAAAGGTGCAGCTACATAGCTCACCTTTGACTTGGATTATCTTTAGACTTTTGTACTTTGATTGTTCCTCAAGTTCTCCAAACACCAAAGTTCTTTTTTGTTGGTTTATTTCGTTCTTACACCCCAAGAATCCCCTGCCCCATCTAGCACCACCTATGCAAACCCCAATCCTTTGTGAACCAACCAATAAGCAACCTCTTCCAGGAGGCCTTTCTTTTTTTTTTTTTTTTTTTTTTTTTTTTTGCGGTATGCGGGCCTCTCACTGCCGCAGCCTCTCCCGCCGCGGAGCACAGGCTCCGGACGCGCAGGCGCAGCGGCCACGGCTCACGAGCCCAGCTGCTCCGTGGCATGTGGGATCTTCCCGGACCGGGGCACGAACCCGCGTCCCCTGCATCGGCAGGCGGACTCTCAACCACTGCGCCACCAGGGAAGCCCCAGGAGGCCTTTCTTGATGGCTCAATTAAGAATAGATAATTTCCTCCTCTTAAAAAAATTAAATTTGGGATTAACATATGCACACTACTATATATATATTATATATATGTATATATATATGTAATATATAAAATAGATAACCAACAAGGACCTACTGTATAGCACAGGGAACTTTATTCAATGTTTTATAGAAACCTATAAGGGAAAAGAATCTGAAAAAGAATATATATATATATATATTAATCACTTGCTGTATACCTGAAACTAACACAACATTGTAAATCAACTATACTTCAATAAAAAAATGCTAAAATATTAAATTAAATTAAATACTACAGCTTATTTGTTCCACTCCATGGCACTTGGCACCCCTTTCCTTATACCATAATCATGTTTCTGAACATTATCTGCCAGACTGGTTTACAAATGGTTTAAAGAATCGGTGACCATAGCTTGTCCATGTTGATATCACTCCTAGAATATTCCGTACAAACTAGGTTTTCAATATAAACTCAACTATTAAAGAAAAGTCGGTTCATTTAGAAGTCATTCCAACTCCTCTGTTCCCTATGAGAAATGCCATTTCTTGCTATCCATTAGATATTTTCATCTGAATGTCCTGCAAACTTTGTAGGTGTTAAGACTACCTTATTTAACACTCACAAAAAAGCTCACGCTAGAGTTCTGCTAATGGCACTACCATTCATCAAAAAGCAATTTAGAAAAGTGTGGACTTTGAAGTCAGCCTATATGGACATGGTCTAGCATGACCCAGTCACTTACTAGCTGGGTGACTTTGGGCAAGTGACTTAATATTTCTGAGGCTCTATTTCCTCTGTAAAATGGAATTAAAGATACCCTCCATGGCATGGGGTTACTTGGAAGATTAAATGAGTTATTACAAATAGAAAGGAGAGCCTGGCCCATAGCTGGTGATTATCAAATGTTAGCTATTATTGGTCTCCTTGTCCAGTCATCCAAACTTAAAGCCTCATTCATCATAACCTCCCTCCTCTTGGTCACCCACACATGTCAACTTGGCTAACTCTTGAATATTCTACATCTAGCATATCTGTAAAAATAATCTCTCATTTTCACTATCCTAGTGTAGCCTTTGTTATCAGTCATAGGATAAGGGATTAACCTACTAATTAATCTCCTTTATCCCAATTCTGCCCACCTATCCACCCTCTTCCAAGCCATCCTATGTAAAATGGGATAGATATTAACCTTGTTAAAGGTTTGATCAAGATATCTTTGATCTAAATCCTGTGATGGTTCCCTATTTCCTTCTGAAATAAAAAATTTCAAATAAGCATTTAAGGAAATTCTCCTAACCTATATGTCACGTCTTAGCTATGCAAACTATACTGCATATACCTTTTGCTCAAGCTTTTCCATCATCTATATCTTAAAAATGCCCTCAGCTAAACTCACACTGTCCTCTCTACAGAGCTTGCCTTCCATGCAGTCATATTCACTTGCTGAAAGCTTAGTCTTTTTTTCAAAAATCATCTCAGAAAACTCTACGTATGACAACTGTTTTCAATCACTCAACTGAATGTGATCTGTTCTTCTTTAAACACCCAAAGACCACTGCTCTCCTCTCCTTGTCCCTTTTATGGAAGTCTCACTTTTATTATCATTGTCTGTATACTTAGCTTATCACTTATACATGATTGTATATTACTTGAGGGCAAGAACCCTGATTTACTTATATCCATACTCTTTATAGGATCTTTCATGGTTCCTGAAACAAAGTAGGTGCTAAATTATTATTTATAGGGCAAGAAAAGTTACAGACCAGTACATCAGGGAATGATTCTACAAAGTTATCTTTTGCTTTGGATTTCTATTTCTTTCAAGTCTGAGTCTAGGTTAGTTTGGTTTAACACATGTTGGTTCTTTGAAAATAAATCCTGAACCCAGATGAGTATTAATGTATTTAAATTTAGATACAACCAATTATGCATTCAAATCCCCCAAGCAAATGGGTATATTGTTAAAATTTCATGAACTATAAATACAAATAGTTTCTAGTCTTTGAAAGGACTTTGCATATAGCAGTGAGATGCTTGAAAAAGAAAATGAAAATGGGATTTAGAATGGTTTTCTACACTTCCCTTTAACACCTGAGTTTCATTCTTACCTTACCTTAAACTATGTAAATGACCTTGAGAAAATTAAAATAAATTCAAATAGTTTAATACAGAGTTTGTGTGTGTACCAAGTACTTCATTAAATAGCTGCTGGAGCCAACTTTATGTGATCACCAAAACATATTAACTTTAAGAATCTTTTTGGAGACAGTGAAATCCCTTTACATATTAAATACACATATACATAAATATTAAATATATATATATACATATATATTATATATATATTTACCTTGTAAGACTCATTTCAGTACATTACACTATTTAAATACTCTTTGAATGTCAAGGTGACTAAGGAATGTTTCGATTATAAAAGTGAAATAGATACTTCACTGAATCTATGTTGGTGCTTCAGAAATGTACCTTATTCAAACCTTCATACTAAGTTTTCCCCCATAATAATGTTTAAAGAAAATGTTGGGGGTTCTATTTCTTAGCTACCACTGTGAGGCAATTCTCACCAATAAAATGTTTTACCATTTCCCAAGAGTATACATACACATAGCCTGGTAAAGTGACCAATACTTGACAATAAACTCCACTACTGTGTCACCCCATGGAGGAACCTGATTATAGGGAAGCCAGTTCTAACAATTTAAAATTGCAAGCAAGACAGAATTATTTAGCTACAAGGATATTCAATGCAGCACTATTTACCACAGCAAAAATTGGAAGTAACTTCAATGTCTGACAACAGGAATCAATAATCATCTTTTCTGGTACAACTAGTACAATACATAATGAAATATTATGAAGTCAATAAATGTGATATAGCAGAATAAACACTAATATGAGAAAATGTTTACAATTTATTATAAAGTGAAATTGAAGGCTATTTAATAATAAACACATAAGTCTATGTTTGTATGTGCATGTCTTCGTGTGTGTGTGTGTCTCCAGAAAGGGATAGATTAAAGTGTTGAGTAGTCATTTTCTTCTTTTTTGCTTATGTATATTTTCTAAAATGTATGTAATGAACATATATATTTTAATGGGAAAGAAAATGCCAACAAATACTAATTCGATATCCTTTTCTCTTTTCATAGACTCTTCCACGGGTAAGAAAACGCCAACAAACACTAATTCTATATCCTTTTCTCTTTTCATAGACTCTTCCTAATTTCTTTCTTGTTTTCATCACCAACGCCACCCTAGAGGCCACCTCCTCTCCTGAAACCCACAAGAACTCAGTGGAAATGTGCTCATTTTCATCATGACCACCAATACTTCTAATAATTCACATATGAATAATGAGATATCAACTCTGAAGGAGCACAAAGAATCTAAGATAGGTTTATAGTTTAAGATTTCAGTGGGGCGAAACTGAATTATTCACATCCATTAAATAGAGTTTGAATGATTCACAGCCAATTTTATTTTTATAATTGTAATGAAACAGCTGGGATTAGAGTCTATTCATGGACTCATAAGAAATTTGCACCCCACCTACTAAAATTAGTTTCTGCATCCAAAATTCTGATTTGAACATCTGACTGTGAAAAAAACAGGCAACATTGCTCAATGCCAAGAAACTGAAGAAATAGACTTTAAACATGTCATATTCTCACCAGAATTATTTTATTTCTCATTGTGTAGACTTCCCTTTATCGGCATTCGTAAGTGGCCCCTTAATAGCACGATTCTCTGAAACAAAGGTATTTTCAAAGAATGAGCTTTCTTGTATAAGATAAGCCCCTGTTGATTTTAGACTGTATTGTGACAGTTGTTTATAATTTATGGGTTCTTAGCCATTAGAGGGAAATCTAACTTAGGAACTTGGACATCAAATACATGATATCTCTTTGGACACTAGCATCGCTAAGTCCACAATAGAAGATATTTGTCTTAAAGTTGCCTCGGGTATCAATTCACAGACCTAAATGTTTAAGGTTTTATAGAAAATTTGCTTGGCCCCAGAGTTTGCAACTTTAAAGAGATCTGAGCAATTGTATGCTTCTATCTCCATAATTTTCCAAAGAAGGAAACAGGACATAAGGACTGAGTGACTCATCCAGGGTGGTCACACGGCCAGTTAGTCACAAAGTGAGTCTAGAACACAAAGCCTCTTTTCCTCCAATCCAGTACTCTTTCCACTATATCACAAGGGAAGAGTAAAAAGAAAACTTAAAATATAATTTTACTGGAAAATACAATCCTGTCAAGCCTGAATCACAACCAGAGACACTCCATTAAAGGTGGAACACACCCACCTCTAAACCCAGCTGTAACCTCAAAGGGCTGGGCACACTACTAAAGAATAATTCAGATATATTTTGGACTCTTGAAAAATATTTAAATCATATGTGAATTTGAGGTAAGCTCTAAATTTTGATTTGATTTTTTAAAAAATCCTACATGAGATATATTATCATAGCATAAAGTTTTGAGAGGCATATTAAGTGGATAGTTCATTTGTAGACCATAGACTGCCCATCGCGACAGTCTACATTTTAAAAACCTCCAAATTTCTTTGAATCAGTTATATGATTCAGGCGAAGTAATGGATTTTCCTGAATTATCAAGAAAAGTTTAGGTTGAAAATTCCTGAGATTAAGAAGAATTAGATTAGCCGAACATGTGTATCTTCTAAAATATGACCAACACTGCTTCAACTGTAGCATGCTTTGCAAAACAGATAAGCTTCTAAAAAGTTATAAGTAAATAAAAACATTTTCATTTTTCAAAGTATCAGGGAAGAAATTTTAAAAGTCCCATGCTGAGGTTCTGGGGTTTTTTTTAAAAGCAAATGATTATTTTTAAGTAAAGCAAATAGCTCTCTCAAATGTAATATTTGTAAATGTTTCGATTCCCATATAGAAATCTGACCTAACTTGTGCATATAAATGACATCAGGGCATGTTTTCATAAGTGTCATTAACGGGGTAAGAATGGCCTGAGAGGGCTTCCCTGGTGGCACAGTGGTTAAGAATCCACCTGCCAATGCAGGGGACACGGGTTCAAGCCCTAGCCCGGGAAGATCCCACATGTCACGGTGCAACTAAGCCCGTGCACCACAAGTAATGAGCTTGCACTCTAGAGCCCGCGTGCCACAACTACTGAAGCCATGCACCTAGAGCCCGTGCTCTGCAACAAAAGAAGCCACCGCAATGAGAAGCCCACGCACCGCAACAAAGAGTAGCCCCCGCTCGCTGCAGCTAGAGAAAACCCATGCGCAGCAACGGAGACCCAACACAGCCAAAAATAAATAAATGAATAAAAATAATGGCTTGAGATTCTGTATTTTTCGCCTATAGCAATCACAAACTCAATGTTAATTGAGAAAGTATTCTTTCCCCTGTCTTTTTAACATGTTATTAAGAAATAATAAAGACTATTCTATCTGACATTCTGAAAATCCTATGAAAGAAAAATACTTTCTAACGGAATCAATGTAAATATTTCAGCAACAAATAAAACTAAAGATCATTAAATTCCATATTTTAAAGAGAAAAATCAAGTTCTCTCTTATATTCCCTCAAAGCCCACACTATTACCCCACCACATCCAACACACATCCAATGAAGGCAAAAACTGGGTTGAGAAATTGTGAAGGGTAGTAAAAATATCATCCATGGAGGCAAAAGGAAAACAAGGAAAGAGAGTTCTCCCCTAAAAAAGGTAAGCCTATCTGAGTTGACTGCTTTCCCTTAAGAAACATGACTCAACTCTGCATAAGAACATAGGTCGTACTTGGAAATAAATCCCTCTAGAAAACGAACTGTACTGCACACATAATATAAGGGAAGCATATCATACCACTATCTGGATATTGGATATTTGTCATATTTCATATACATAAGAAATAGCTCTTAAAGATTATCATTTGCTTTTTCCTTGATTATCTGCAGTCATCATTAAATAAGTCAATTCAGTTGAACAGCTCTCCTTAATTACGTATTTCTAGGATATTATTCTCTAAGCATTATTTACGAGTAAATTTATTCTGTACCTTAAAAATGACCCACTTTGATGACAGTGACTTGGACATGGGACACCATTTATTATCAGTCGGATTTTCTCATTTAAATACTATACAGTGTGTTCTGCCTTTTAGAAATATCTCTGTATATCCTTAGTTTTTTCTGATTAATCATGATGTTACAGATAGGTAAATTTCCAGGGCATGAAATGGCTCATCGCTTTCATAATTAATATGCCCAAATTAAATCTTAGAAATTGAGAAACTCTTTTTAAAAAGGCAAGTTAACATGTTTTTACAGGTGCGAGAGCTATTTGATCATCCTAACATGAGAGATGATACCACTCAATTGATCACATCACAAATGTCCTGTACTTACAAAAACAAAACGAAAGTAAGATTCCTTTGCCTTACCCCTAATCACTGATAACAACATAAAAAATTTGCCGTAAGATAAAGTATTGTGGGTTTTTTCCAAAATGACGTCATAACCCCGATTCTGTTTTACTTGTAAATTATAGTTAATTATAAACATCTAAATGAGAATGTTACTTCACCAAAATGAAGGAAATAGGGTTCCTGGAGCCTCACTGAAACTATCCGCATCTCCTTGAACTAGCAGCACAACCACAGGCGGCAGTATCCTACTTGCCAAGCCTCCTTGAGTTTACTGGTAGACCATCTTAGTAATCAATGTCCTTGTCTATAAACACTTAATGAAAGTTCACTAACAGAGTCAAAGGGAAGGGAGAGTAAAAGAATATGACAATGGAAACAATATTCACTTTTTTGGTGGGAGCAAATACCAAACACAGAAATCCAAGGTAAAAATTTTTCCTGGATTTTAGGTAATGAACACTTCTGTTAAATCCACCCATCAGACTGGACTTTGCCAGAAAAATATTAGATTCACATCGAGGCTGTGTAGCTCATGGCTGACACACTTTTGAATCATTCTGCATCTGTGCTCCTGAAACTTGGGCCACCTTCTGTATACTCTTCACTTCCAACATCTAAGAACACTCAACAATAGGGTCCTTCTTGGGCCCTGTTATCTTCTGACTCATGCCGTCCGTGAAAAAAAGGAAGCCAAGCAAAAGATAGTTATACAGGAAATAATTAACAGATACCGTGCTGAAGGATACCATTTCACAGGGACTACAAACTTACAGCCCAATTCACTAAAAGATACATCTGCTTCCCCTGCCTTAGAAACCTGGGCCAGCAGAACTATGCCAGACTTCACAAAAAGCCTAGGCTACAAAAAAAGAAAAAAAAAAATGTGCTTTAAAAAAATACTTTAGCCAGGGGAGTTGACTTAAAAGAAAGAAATCAGAATAACAGAAAATCCCATTAGTCAAACACGTATGTATCAAATTGATTTTAGTAGTGATCTATTGTCAAATATGGTATACCAATATAAAAGATAAATAACCAATAAAGGAAAAAAAAAGCTACTTAGATTTTATTTAATAAAAATTAAAATGGTCATGTTCACTATTAAACATAACTAAGAGGTTGAATAATTGTTATTTTTAAAATGAATTTATTATATATTTGAATTTAAACCGTACCCTTTTCTAATAGGTGACGACAGAAATGCATCTATCTAGGGCAGAAGCACAGAGATATACAAGGATTGTTAATCTCTGGATACAGTAAATGGTTTTTAACATTTTGTTCTTAGGCAAAATAAATATCAGCGGCTACCTAAAGAGAAACTTTACAAACAAGGCCTAAAAACTACTATTTCATAGCTAATGATTAGGGAGGTGTATGCTTCCTATTTTTCCTGGTATAGACTTTTCTCTTTGGTATTCAATATATGCAAATATAAAAAAATTCAAATGGGGTCAGGAAAATGGTTATGTATGTAAACACTATGTTTAGACAACAGTACCTAGATGACAGGTGCTTTTATTTTCATTAAACATGAAGCAAAACAATAAATATCAGACTTTTCACCTGAGATCATCTTTAGTTAAAAAAAAGTTCCTGCGGTCTTCTGTCAATGGTTGTAAAGGCATTCAACACTGTCGCTTGTTTAAACGTCTCTTTGACTGCCAGTGGACTGTCCCCAAAAGAACATTTTTGCATCTCAATAGACTGTCCGGTATCAACAATCTTTAAACTATAAATTTAACGCCGCTGAAGAAAGGGGGAAATAACATCTGCTTTGTACTGTCTTGGTATCACATTTACAAAACGAACAAATAATCATACTACTTTGCACTTATCTAGAACCCTGCATCTGACGATCTCAAATGGCTCGACAAACATTAATTAACTAAGCTGTGCAGCACTCCTGGGAGGATGGCTGGCATCATGATCCCCTCTAGCAGACAAATGAACGGGATCCTGGGAGGCCCTTTCTCTGAGCCAATGGCTCAACTCGGATCTCAACTCCAAGAACCTGAAACGCAACTCCACAGCCCATGGCCAAACATCTCTGCCAAAACCAAGCAGTGCAAAATGTACGTGTTAAAACGGACAAATCCGTAAATAAATTTACACTGAAATCAATCACAAACAGATTTCTTTTTCCCCTAGGTGCCTGTGGAAAGTGGACTGATAACTAGGGCATCTGAACTGGTGGAAGAATTAGAGCCTACAAGTTATCTGACTGTGACGTTCTGTCCTGACATGACATGCAGAAGCTTATTACATAAGTATAGATTTGCCAACTAAACAATTATACTTCTGAGTTTCACTGAAAAACGAAAAAAATGCATGTGATATTGGCAAAATCTTTGTGAAATTTAATAACAGGTGTTTGCTTCCTTTTAATATGGTTATCAGTTAAAAGACATAGCTTTCTGTGTTATAAAATCCAATCTAAAACGTTAATTACAAGAATGAAACCTAGAATTCCTCAACAGGAAATAATAAAACGAACACAGTTTCATCTGCATAAGAAGCTACCAAATAATTAAAAAAATAAATACCTTTGTAAAAATAAAAATTATACAAGAAGCTGATCAGAAAAGAGCACCCGACTACACTGAGTTCTGACTACACTACACTGTTTAGTTTAAAATGAGAAAGGAACATCTATTTGAATATAAAAAACCAATTAACTTTTACTTTTAGCAAGACAGTATTAAAGACGTTAACCTCTTCCTGGAGCCAAATTTAAATGCTGCGTTTTCAAAACATTTTCAGGAGCTTATTCATGTTTTATAAGATCTATTCTAGAAGTTTTAAAAGAGGAATAATTAAACTTTACATATAAACTTGGACTATTTCTAGCAAAGCATCTAAAGGGGCTAATATTTCTTTCTACTCATAAAAAGAAAAAACATGATTTTATAGAAATACTGTTAGTGCACACAAATCCCTGATTTTCATAAATTGCTTTCATAAAGCAATTTACAAGATGAAGCTTATGTTAATGTGCTCCCTGCCATACTCAAAGCACAATGATCAACACAGGTCACATACACAATTTAGAATTTTTTATAACAAGATCAATTCCATACTAGTAACAAGGGAAGTCTAAAGGCATTCACCAAATGAAAATACACATAAATGAGCTGCCACTGAATGTAAAACTAAAAGCCAAACACTGACCTAAGGAAAAAAAAAAAGAAAAAGAAAAGAAAGAAGTGAAGAAAACTAATGAATATTTTGAAACTTGAGCTCTTCTCTGTGATTCTTATATTTCCTTCCTCACTTTGAGTGCAGCAGGATTTCATAACTACAACCAGTTAGAAACGTGTAACAGAAAGACTAATATTCTGAAAGTGATATTTTAATGATGTGCTTTGTGACATGACCCTAACTCCATTCAGCATACTCTTTAAAATGTTTCCATTATTTAGCAACATAGTGTTAAACTATTTTAAATTAACATTTTCTGTTGGACACATTTTCCACACTTAATTCTTGAATATCACTCTGCCCAGCAGTCAAAGATGATAGTCAAGTTTTTACTTTTAGTATTAGAAACTACATGTATAAATGTATTTACATTTGTCCTATTAATGCTTTATTGGATGCTCTAATTAAAAAATCGCTTTTAAAACCTATTTTCCATTTCTTAAATTGCTATTTCAAAACAAACATACCAAACAGCAAGTTAATTTCAAGTTCCATTCTACTATTTAAACTCAAACATGAATATTACATTCTGTAGATATATACTTACACAGACCCCTGTTTTTTCATTTAAAACATGGAAATTGTATGTGCATATTTCACTTGTGTACTTATAAATTTTTACAGGACACCTTTGTTACTAACTAGACCTCTAAAATTACAAAATTAAAGTACTTTGGTTTTGCCTTAGTAAATATGATGGCTATATTCTTTTGGGTTTCCCTTGACTGATGGCAGAGGAAGGAATGAGAAGTATATGTTTGCCATGATAACTTAGCAATACCAATTTCTACCACCAAAGTAGATTTCTTGTCAAATTCACAATCAGAATTCACCAAAATAGAATTCTTGTCAAATTCACAATCAGAATGGGCTCTTAATTCTCTCAAGTATCTTAAAAAGCTGATCAGCAAGACATGCGTAAATTAAAACTTTTAAATTCAGTTAATATACTAAATATTGGGTCGGCCAAAAAGTTCGTTAGATTTTAAGTAAAAATAAAAGCCACATTTTTTCATTTCACCAAGAACTTTACTGAACAGCGTATTCACTAACCAAATGAACATTTTGGCCGACCCAATATTTCACAATAAATCAAATCAGCTATACCTCCTTATCGCAAATGTCCAATAAAATGGGTGATTTCCAAAAGCACTATTCAAATGCAATGAAAATATAAATTTTAAAGATCAAATTTTACTAAAAATCACAGAAGAAAGACCCAGGCCACTTTAAAATACGTCATATATATATATATAGATAGATAGATAGATAGATAGATAGATAGATATATATATATATATATGTATCTATACATATATATATATACATATAGAGAGAGAGAGAGACTTTTTTGTCAGCTCTCAAAATTTAGTAGACAATGGCCTTTAAGTATCACAAATCCTACAGTTAGGAATCTGATATTCAGTGTAGAACACAGTTAAGTAGCCTCTTGCTGAAGATTTCCTACTTCAGCAGCTGATGTGGAGGAACTGAAAAGACAGTTGAAATGATGCAACAGAAAGTTGAAGTCAGGGAATTAAGGAAGTGGAGGAATTGAGAAAAACAATTTTTTTAGAAAAGTATTATGGTCCTCAGGCTGCTTAAAGAATAGAACTGCCCTGCTCAGGTTTTAGATTGCACTGCTTCGTAAATTACTGCTCGTTCCAAATTCTTAGTGTTTACAAACAGTGGCAGAAAAGGTAACATTCCAGAAACAGTCTAGAAGAGTCACACAATTTGGTATCAGATGAAGATGTCATGGATGAAAACAGTTTTAAATGGAAAAAAAAAAAAAGAGTGGGGAGTTCTAGTGATACAGATGTAAGGAAATCAATTCCACCACGCTCTCAAGATGCAACATGAAATTTAAAAATCCTAGGACACGTCATTCCTGCCTTATAACCAGAAACCATAAGAGCCACTTGAGACCAGAAGAGTCCTCATATGCTAAGAAAATGATGAGCATTTACAATGATAAAAATGCATAGTATATGAAAGAAGCTCCCTAAATTGAACACTCACTTGAAAAGCACAGGAACTATTTCTCTTCTTTCCAAAGTTACTTATGATAAACTTGCTCCTTCCGGGCAGGAAGGATTCTTTGTTTCCCAGTGTACAAGGAGGCATCTCCTCTTCTGCATTCAAGCCCTTCTCTTAGCTCCAGGGCATGACTGCGGATGGGAAAGGTAACAACTTTTATAACTAACTGTGCTCCTCCAAGGGGCGTTTCTCAACTCCACTAGAGAAAGCCAGAGAAGCACAGATAAGCCTCAGAGAATCTACACGAAATGAGAGCAGAGTAGCCAAGCCGACATTGGCAAGAGTAATTTTTCTCCCCAGAATACATCCAGAGAGAACTCGGTGGTCTCTAACCCCCAGGTCAAAGCACTGGGCTGGCTGAACTGAACTGTATTTCCTAACCAGCTCTTTTGTAAAGGTTAGCAGGATTCTGATCCTACCTTCCATGAAGGAACAAAGCTTTGAAATCAACCGGAAAGCTCAAAACTTCTCAAAGTCAAGGTGAGATGTTGAAGTGGTAGTGCCTTAGGCAAAAAGCAAGCATCACTCAACTGGGAGCTCCTGAATTTTCACAATCTAAAATATTTCTTAACAATTCACAGTCTACACAGCATGAAGAGAGTGAGCAAGGATCTTATCTTACAGAGCTTTTGTTTAGTTTCTTTTTCACGCAGGACTGTGTCTTTCTCCCTACAGGAGCCCGATAATGTAAAATTCATGGTTCTTTTCTTCAGATGCTCTTCACACCATTCACACTTAAGTCTATCTCATTTTTTCCCTCCTCTTGGCAACGAAACAACAACCACTGTCATTTGTACATAATTACGCTGTGAGTTTTAAAAACACTACATTTCTGTATTAACGTCTCACTGAGGGCTTTGCATTCTTAGTGATTTAAATCTCTACGAATTTCCTCATTAACCATAGACTGTGTCACACCACCTTAAAATTTAAAAGTCATTTCATTATTTTAATGTAACAAACGTGCATCCTTCTGGGATTCCGAGCCTCCCTTCTCCAAAAGCGGCCTCATCGTTTTGCATAATCACCAGGAATGATTAACAAACATTCAATCAGAGCTGAGAGTAGTGACAAACAAGTGACTTCTACCCACTCGATCAAGTATGTGTAGAGTACACACAAACACACGTGAGCTGCTTTCTACCACTTTGGCCTTATTAAGTATACATCCCCAGACAGATACACATCATTTAGTTACACTTGGTAAGTCATGATACTAACTCTAGAGAATGTACGTTCTCCCCATTTTCCCTTCAAGATATAGGAATTATTTTAAAAAATTAAACCTTCCTACCCGTAACAGGGACTGGGATTCATCCTTGGACTTGTTTTCTCCAGATGCAGGATACTGCTGGGTGAGGGCGCCAGCTTTCTCTCCGCCTGCAGGCACCCCCTGCAGGAAGCCCTTGGTCTCCACAGCCAAGCCATAAATAGGGCGCGCCAGGTGGGCAGCCTCTACGTTGGGGCTATCCCTTAAAGTCTTTGTCTGCTCTTGGGGGCCGGACACAGGGGTCAGAAGCCCCAGGCTTGCTTGAGTATAGGATGGACTGCCCCGTAGGATGTCCGCCCCTCTCCAAGTCACGTTGCGAAGGTCATCGCTTGAACTCTCAGCCCAAGCTTTTTCTTTCAGCCCATCCTTCTCTTCTAGTTTCTCCCTCTTCACCACACTCTCAGCAACCGTCTCTCCCATTTTAGAGTCTGGATTGAGCAGACTGTAGACCTTGAGGTCAATCTTGGGCTCCTCCTTGATGGTGGATACGGCATGCCCGTCCTCTTCGCCGTTGGCTGTAGTGCTGTCCTGTTCCTGGCAGTGAACAGTGTTGAAGTGCTCCAGTAGTGACTGAGTCTCGGCAGCTGTAAAACTGCATTGACGGCATTTGTAGCAGCTGTGTGCTCTCCTGCAGAAGAAGAAAACCATTACTCGAAATCTACCATTCAGAAGGGCTTTAAAAAAATAGTCTTCAAGCACCTGAATTTTATCTCCTGTAATGTAATAGGTAGAATGCAATACAATATTCTCAATACCCAGAAACTGGCATCTTCCGTTCTAGGTAAGGAAGGCAATATTCCCGTTTGTTATATTAGCAATAACAGGTGTCTGCACACACAGACACACTTATGCGCACACACTCCAGACGAGTCACATTTAAAACTGGTTGGTTTGCTTTATTATTAAAGGACCTGCTCTGTTCATTTTACTGTGACTGGATAATCATCAATTCTATATTATTTAATAGATATTCATAAATTTTTACACCTGATTTCATCAATGGACTTTTCTCTTTCCACTTATTTAAACTAAACTGGGATATTTTTCACTATAAATATATATACATTGCTAGTGCTGAAGTGCTCTATACAGCTTTTACATATATTAAAATCAATTCTACCGAACTGATTACAATGTTCTTTTCTACCATAAAATTTAAATCCATTTAATCAATGAAATGTGGTTGACTGAGCTACATAATCTAGTAAATAAAATATACCAGAAGCTCAAGTTTTTTAAGACAAATTTTTTCTATCTGTAAGGACTTATGAACATTGAACAAATTGAATGTCTATTGGGTACCAAGCAGCATGACAGGCGCTGTACAGATATATTCATTAAAAGAGTATGTGTGAATGTATGTTTATGTGTGTGTTTTCTTTTTATAAGGCATAAAACAAGGAGACCTTACTGTTGGATTTCATAGCATCTCCTGCTGTTAAAGACAGAACGGTAACTGTTAAATTAAGAAAAATGTTTGATTAACAAAGAAGAACAGAGGCACTGTATCCTAAAGGGCATACTGGAAAGGTACACAAATAACTGGGAATAAGGCATACATTCTTTAACTGTAAAAACCTTGTATGGCTTTCTAATTAAATAACCACATGAAACACTTGCTACTCCACGATATAATGTGTTAGGAGTTACAACTTAAAATAACAAAATACGTTTTGAGACCTGTTACTTAAAGCTACTGCACGGGCCTCCCTGGTGGCGCAGTGGTTGGGAGTCCGCCTGCCGATGCAGGGGACACGGGTTCGTGCCCTGGTCCGGAAGATCCCACATGTCGTGGAGCGGCTGGGCCCGTGAGCCACGGCCGCTGAGCCTGCGCGTCCGGAGCCTCTGCTCCGCAACGGGAGAGGCCACAGCAGTGGGAAGCCCGCGTACCGCAAAAAAAAAGAGAAGAAGTGCAAGACTCTAGAGTACCACATGACAAAATTATTTTAAAACAGAAGACTCATAGTTTTATTGGAGAAGCAATTTAGTTCACTTAAAAGTAAGACTCTAGAACCAGAATGCCTAAGTTTCAAGCTTGGCTCTGTATTTTACTATATATGTGACTTTGGATAATTTACTGAACCTGCCTCAATTTCCTCACCTGCAAAATGAAAATAATAGTGCATCTAGTATGAGTTAACCAATATAAATCCTAAAATTAGATAAAGCCCCCCTTCTGTGTGAATCTGCATTCTTCACTCTATTCAAAGGCGCTAAAACTTACCAACTGGCATTTTGGTATCATTCTTTTCCACTCCCCCAGGTACCTTAACCATGACAGGCATCTTTCTTAAACCATGTTTATTTCCTAGCAGATCCTTTGTTTTAAGACATTACCAGGTAGAATATATTTTTTGCCTTTTCTGCTTCACCTAGTGGTATTCAATGGCCTGAAAGGTGGAGCAGTTTAGCAGTTAATTGTCAAGCCTTACTCTTTTTTCAATAATAGTAGTCAGACCCATAATCTTAAAATTCTGAATAACAAAGACAGAAAGGGCATTACCTGTGTTTTCCTGAAGTCTTCAGAGGTAGGGATGCTTTGTAAATGTATTCAGGAGGGTGGTTTAGAACCATAATATATCTAGTAATATATCTCAGTAACTAAGATTATGTGCCTTCAATATCTACTTACTCTGCAATCTAGAAATGTCCTTGAGACAACCTATTCCTTCACCATAAAAAGACGAATACATCCAACCTTTAACTGGTATGTGACTGACATGTCCTCCTAAATATACAAGGAGTTCTGGGTGTGTCCTGTCTAGGCAATGAATTCATCGCAATGTATCACTCTTGACACAAGGTGTCTGGGAGCTTCTAGGTTTTCTAGTTTCAAGTTCCTGTCCCAACGGACAACTCTCTGCCTCCTTACAGGTCTCGGCAAGAGCTGTTCAGATCTGCCCACAGAGGAGCTCTTATTCTGAATGATCAAGGCAAAACCTTCCGTGATGCAGGTGCTGGAGGACTGTCCAAATGCGGAGGACGGTGAGGCTGGGTGTAAAGCAGAAAGGAGACAGAAACTGCAGAGATAAGTTTTCAGTGAGAACCGGGTTTTACATTGAAAAGAAAAACACATACTAACAGGAAGGATATTAAAACGAGCTGGCAATAACAAGCTCAACGCACACACGTTTTCTTTTGAAGACTTCAAAGCACTCACACATATGTGATCTCACATTCCACTGAGGTATAAAGCCCATTTTATAGATAAGTAAAATGAAGAAAGTGCCTTGTCCATTTAGTCTACATCAAGTCAAGAATACAGGGCTTCTACCTTCCAGACTGATGTTCTATTTTTCTATCCTCGGTTGCCTGAATTTTTAACTTTATACAAAAATAAATAAAATTACTGACAATACTGACAATGAAAAATGAGGGCTAAAAATTGAAAACATGAGGGGAAGGGAAAGGTCTTCTAACTGACAGAAGTGAGACTGACTACAGCAATGGTTTGCAAAACGGGCTGCAAGCAGTGCTGCAACTGAAGGAGTTTCTTAGCAATACAGATTCCAAGGCCTCTCAGTTGCCCTACTGAAGATCTGAATATCCTGGACATAACCTGAGAATCTGAATTTTTAGTAAGGTCTTCAGGGGACACCCATGCAGGGACCAGTCACAAACTGCATTAGTAGATATATCCTGGTTCAAAACAACTGAATGAACACACTCAAGACATCCTCTACCACCTGTGACTCTAATAAAACACAGGTAATGCCCTTACTATCTTTGTTATTCAGAATCATAAGATTCTGAGTGTGACTCCTATTCATGAAAAGAGAGTAAAGCTTGACAATTAAGCAGTAAACTGCTAAACTGCTCCATCTTTCAGGCCACTGAACACCCTGAGGTGAAGCAGAAAAGGCAATTTGCTGCATAATACTCTGGAGAACTGAAGGACTTCTTTCTCCATATAACAGTCATCAAATAAATGATAGGAAATATATTAAAAAGACAACATCACTGTACTTTCAAAAGCTGGGAGCAACATGAACTTTTCAATCACCTATGCTAACATCTAGAGCGGTGCTTCTTAAACCCTAACATGCAGAAGAATCATCTGGGAATCTTGTTAAAACTCATTTTCTGATTCTGGAAATCTGGGGTGGTACCCAATAGTCTCTATTTCTTACAAAATCCCAGATGATGCTGACGCTGTTGGTTCCCAGACCACACCTTAAATAGCAAAAGTCACGAAGCCATGGTCAGAAATACACCGATGAGTGTTAGATTGGAATGAACTCTCAATATATATACTCAGTACTTGACAGAACATTCCCAAATGAATTCTTTACGATGAGCAACATCATCTTCCCCTCTTAAAGCACATACTCCCACCTCTGAAAGTCAACCCTAACAGCTTCATCAACTAAAACTATAAACATGACATTGTCGAGCATAATCCGCAAATGGTCATTCATCTTCTTTATTCCACTGTTTGGGGATCATCTTTTAGTATTCTTTAGTTCTAGGCCATTTATATATATTATTCTACAACAATCACACATAGTACCTATTTCCATCCCTACTTCATACCATAAGAATGTGAAGCACAGACAAGTCAATTCATAAAATAATACGGAGTGCATGATGCAGTATTCTAGCTCGTGTCCCTAGTTATTCTTGCATGTATGCTGTTTGGTAGTTGATGCAATACTACTAGCTTGTTCAGGAATTACTTCCTGAAAGATTTGGGTATATTTCTGACTTGTGTCACTCTCAACAATAACTGAAAAGCCCTTCAACTTAATGCCATGTCCCCCCAAAATAAAAAGATTATTTTAATGCCTAGTATAAGAAACACTACTGAAGAATAAAAGTTTAGTCATTGAGAAACTACATTAGTTTGGACTCTGCTCTAACCTACTGAATACATTTCATTTTATCAACATTAATATGAAAACCTCAAAAGGTTCAGGGAGTTTTCTCTTCATTTTTCAAGACCCATCTTAACTACCTTCTCATCCATAAAGACTTCCCAAATGACTCAAACCCAAGGGTAAACCTACCATCCTCTGAGCTACTCTGAAACTCTGTCATCCAAAGGATTTTTTTCACATTGCGTTTTATTAAAATGAATGGCCTTTGATATAAGTGATGGCATAAAAAGATTTATTTCATCATTTAAAAAGCTCTCATTTACCAAATAATCATGTATGTCTTACTTTACAGTTATATTGTAATTGCCTTAAAATCAAGATCAAAGCCCACACATCTCTATATATCCCTTCCAGCTCCACCCAGAACATCCAGACAGTCAGTAAATATCTACTTAATAACCAAAGGAATGAACCACCACAGCTCTGGTAATGCTAGACTTAATAGGTAAAGTCATAAAGCAGCAGAGAAATATTAAGAAGTACATAGATATTTTGCAGATGGTATATTTTGAATGGTTCTCTGAATAAACTCTTCATTATTTAAAAACTCCTAGAACTTCTAGCCACATGAAGCTCAACTAATTTAAAAGACACTGCAAATATATTTGCATTAATTTAAATTCTATACTCTGCTGCCAACTGGATAGCAAACATTCTCTTCATGCTACCTGAGGAAAAAAGATGTCAGTCTGTAGATCTCCCTACCATTTTCGGTGCCAGATAAAATACAGGATGCCCAGTTAAATGTGAATTTCAGATAATAAACAAATAATATTTTAGTGTAAGTATGTCCCATACAATGTTTGGGACACACTTACATAAAATCTCAATTTTTCCAGTGCAAAGCTTTAGACAATGAACACAATCAACTTTGATAAAAGAGATAATCATCTTTTGCCTCCAGAAAAAACTACATCAAGCTGCATAAAAAAACCAAATTGTACTTAATTCAAGTGACTTAAAATTTCTTTGAGAAAAGATGTTTTATTCCTTATTCTACTTGACAGAATTTTCACGTGCTATAAAAAAGCATTTATTTCAGATCCATGCATATTTCAATACCTTTTATCCTAGCAGTAGCATTTTATTCATTAGCAGAGATTAAAAATTATTTTCATAATTCATAAAGAACTGAGGTTTTCTAGATTCTAGAAAAAAATCAGTTAAAAGGTGCTAGTCTTTTGCTCTACTCTGATAATATTTCTGTATTTCGATTTTCATAACAAACAGCTCACGGTATTTGTGGAGTCAGCTCTAAACAATGCTTTGTTTTTTTCCTTTTAATGTTAACTTCCAGAGATTTATGCCATAACTTAAAAAGCTCTCCTTCACCGAATAACTGTATTTCACTTTCAATAGTTTTAACCATAGTTTTTCTTCTTCAATGACTAAATGGACATCAAAGTAAATGAATAAATTATAAATACTAATCAATTAAGACTTCAAAGGTATTTTTTGGTAATTATGGAAAAAAATACCTACAGATAAATTGTCACAAAGGAAGAGTAAATGAAGTGATTTAATTTAAATATAGCTCAGTATATGTGACAACTAATTAGTCATTTTTTGTGTCATAAGAGTCTACAGGTGTGGCACTTGAGGTCACTGCCACTGTTGAATGTTGGAATGAAAAGCATCTGAAGAGAGTAGTTGAGGGACAAAAACAGAAAAGGAATTACAGATGTATAGGTGGGTAACCGATAATCAACTTCTAAAAGCTGAAAATTTAATATTCAGCCTTAGTCAAGTGCAAAGGAGTAGTCTACAAAATATAATCTAAGGAAAATTGAAATTCTGAATGAATAAGATTCCATTCAATCCACTCATCTTGTATTTTTATACTGAAATAATCTGATGAGTATTTACTTATTTGGAATAACTGGGTTCTTTTAGAAGGGTGTGGGGTGATTCCACCTTCACGTGGTAGAAGAAAACACAACTAATGTCTTAGCTGAAAAATCTCAATTTATGATTCACTTTCCAAAAGAAGATATCCCTACCAAACATTCAAAACAGAAAAATAAATCTTCCCATGAAATAGAAAGTAAACAAGAAAAGAGAAATAAATTATATAATATGAAATGTAAATCATGGCTAAAATTGATCTTATTCCATGACTCGATAAGTGTTCCTATATAAAGTCTTCAGGACCACTAAATCTGAAATTTCTAATAAATAATGTATCCAAATAAAGGTAGTGCAATTGTGGGTTATTCTCTTGATGGACTATAATACCTTGGGTAACTTTCTGTCTCACAATGGGAATTTTCAACTTGAACCATGATGTCCATTTCAAGGTTTTACAGGCAACTGATTTATTAGGTATTGTTTAAAAGAACATGACACATAAAATACACAAATCTAGATGTAACCATCTTGGTACTCACCCTTTTAGAAACTCTGTACTAATGCACTGTGTACTTAGCTTTTTCAGATGTGCTGATAATTAAGTGCTTATCATAAAATCTATTCTTCAGAACTAGCAGAGCACACAGCTCATGTTCCTTCCCAGAGCTCTTTTAAGGTAGAAATTGTGCAGTAGCTACATTAATTTAATCAGCTACTGCATCCAATGTTATTTCCTTTAGATATAAAGGAAATAACCATAAAGATATATATTTTATGTCTAAAATATTCAAACACTGTTTAAAAAAATCTTAACGCATTCATAAATCCCTAAACAGACAGATGCTTGTCATCACATACACTACCAAAAAATATGTACATTTTTCCACATTCTAGTCAATTAGGTAGATGATGACTATATCACTGATTTTCAAGTAGTTTTTTAATAATAAGGGAAGTTGACTATTTATTCAAATATTTATTGGATATGTGTATTGATGAGAATTGATGCCTCATTTTTTAAATTTTATCGTGTAATATTAATCGCACACGTGTACACGCACATATATACACATTCATATCTAGGTTTAGCAAAAAATGAAAATGAACATAATCATAGGATCATAAAATATGATTGACATATGTATATATATTCTTTATCTTTATATGGAGAGATACAGAGTGACAAAGAGTCTATGTACACACATATATATATATAAACAGAGAAAGAAAGAATGATATATTTATAGAGGGAAAATAATGTTTATGGTACAGTTCAATATATGTATATGAATGTAACAAATATACATGGTGTATACATATATAAATATATATGAATATATGTATACAGTTTTGTTTTGCTAGTTTTTACGAACTTCTTTTATGAACTTCTATGAAATGGTATGAAGCTACAAATAGTTGTCTTTGATTTGTTTTTATTCGGTCAAAATTATATTTATAAGACATCCATGTTGTATTCAACTGTCATTTATTCAAATTCACTATTGTATAATATTCCACTGTATGACAAACCTATAAGTTACTTAACTAACCTCTTATGTATAGTTGAGGTTTTTTTCTTATTTGCTTTGCTTTTTGTTTCGGTTGTTTTGCTCTTTAAAAAAATACTACTTTGAACATTTTTGCACACGTTTCCTAGTGTTCCCACACAAGAAGTTTTCTTCTGAGGAGTGAAATTACATGGTCTTTGGGAATACGAGCATCTGATATTGCCAGAATTTGCTAAATTCACTTTATAAAATCATACGTACTGGCAATTTTTATCAATTTTTTAATCCATTATATATTTTTTGTCTTAACACCTATGTTTCCTGGAATAAATAAAATGACCTCATTGTTTTCTTTGGTTAATATTTGCCTTGTGTGATTTCATCTATCCTTACCTTTCTGCTATGGACGTCTGATTTAATTACACTGAGTATAAGGGTATGTTCTATATGATACTGTTTTGTTTTTTTTTTGCGGTACGCGGGCCTCTCTCACTGTTGCGGCCTCTCCCGTTGCGGAGCACAGGCTCCCGACGCGCAGGCTCAGCGGCCATGCCTCACGGGCCCAGCCGCTCCGCGGCATGTGGGATCTTCCCGGACAGGGGCATGAACCCGCATCCCCTGCATTGGCAGGCGGACTCTCAACCACTGCGCCACCAGGGAAGCCCGATACTGTTTTTCTGAAATCTTATTTCTTATTGGCTTAGTATGTATCAAATTTTATAAGCATTTTATATCTGCTTGAAAAGCATGTGCATTCTCTAATCGTTGGGTGTAGAATTTATGTATTTTAATCAAATCAAGTTAAAAAAAAAAAACAGGGAGTTCCCTGGTGACCTAGAGATTAGGATTCTGGGCTTTCACTGCCGTGGACCAGGTTCAATCCCTGGTCAGGGAACTGAGATCCTGCAAGCCACACAGCATTGCCAAGATAAATAAATAAATAAATAAGTTTCTTAATTTGTTGCTCAAATATTTTATATTTTGAAAAAATTTTTTCTGTTCAACCTTTAATAAGGGAGGTTTCCTAAAATGTACTACTGTGATTATGGTTTGTCATATTTTCCCTGTAGTTCTTGATCAATTTGTGCTTTACATATATATTTATATTTTATATATTTGTAATTATTATATATCCCTGATGAACTGAACCTCTTATCATTAGTAATGACTTTTCCTGCATATGCTTTTTGTCTTAGGGTCTAAATTGTATGAGATTAATAAAGCTACCTCAATTGTTCTTTCGTTTATATTTATACCTATAACTTAGTCTATTTTGCTCTTTCAAACACTCCATAGCCTTATGCTTTGAGTGTGTAACCTATAAACAGCTTATAGTTAAATTTTTTTTAATATGTCTGATAATATCTTTTAAGTGGAAAGTTTAACCCCCACAGATTCATTAAGATTTTTGATATCTGGACTTTTCTTTTTACCATCTTCCTTTAAAAATTCTATTTGTATACTTTTCCCCACGTATCCTCTAAAAAAGGATACATTAAAAAAAAGATTGAATTTTATGGGTGTTCTTTATTTTGTTGTCCATTTTTCTCCTCTATAGCTTTGGAAGTTATGTACTCATTTCCTACTCTTTCATTAGTTATCCCTAAAGTTATCAAAATATGCATAACAAAGTCCTAACTCACTAACTCCAGACAATTCAAGCACTTTAGAACACCTTAATTCTGATCAATCTCCCTGCAAACTCACATAATAGTGTTGCCCAATAACTCAGTCAATCCCTTTTTAACTGCATAAATTAGGCATGCTATGGCTGTTGGGACTTACAGTTCCCTGGTCTTTGTTTATGTGAAAATGTCTTTGCTCTTATTTTTGGAAGGTAGTTTTGACAGGCAGGCAATACTAGGTTGACTTTTTTTTTTTTCTTCAAAACTGAATAGTATTTCTCCATCTTCTGGTTTCCATTGTGGCTGATAAAAAGTCTACTGTTAACCTAACAGTCTTTTCTGAATAGTTGAGCTGTTGTTTCTCTTTAGCTGCTCTAAGGAACCTCTCTGCCTTAGCATTTCAATTTTTACTACAAGATGTCTATGACTGAATTTATTTGTGTACAGATGGCCCCAACTTATGATGGTTCGACTTACAATCTTTCAACCTTAGGACGGTGCAAAAACCATATGCAGTCAGTAGAAACCGTACTTTGAATTTTGAATTTGGATCTTTTACTGGGCTAATAATATGCAGGATACATGGTACGATACTCTCTCGTGATGCTGGGTCGAAGCAGGGAACCCCAGCTCCCAGTCAGCCACATGATCAGGAGGGGAAAAAACCAATACATTTACAACCATTCTGTACCCAGACAACCATTCTGGTTTTCACTTTCAGTACAGTATTCAATAAATTACATAAGATAGTCAACACTTTATTATAAAATAAGCTTTGTGTTAAAAGATTTTTCTCAACGATAGGGTACAAGTGTTCTGAGCACATTTAAGTTAGGCTAGGCTAAGCTATGATTTCAGTAGGTTAGTTGCATTAAATGCATTTTTGATCTACGTTATTTTCAACTTATACTGGGTTTATTGGGACATAAGCCCATTATAAGTCAAGGAAGATCTACATATTCTGCTCAGTATAAGCTATCCTATTTTGTACCTGTGTGTTTATGTCTTTCATCAGTTTTAAGAACTCATCTGCCATTATCTTCTCAAATATTGATTGCTTATCTTCCATTCAATATTCTTTTCTTCTGGGACTCTAATTAGATGCATGTCAGAACAGCTTCTTGTATTTTCATATCTTAATATCCACTTTTGATATTTTCCATCCCCTTCCCCTCTCTTAAGTATTCTGGCTAATATCTTCAGATTTAACTTCTGATTAACTCATTTGCTAATATATTACTTAACTTGTCCATATGTTTTAAAGTTCAATAATTAGATTGTCCATTTAAAAATGCTATTGTTTCTTTTTTGAATATTCCTGGTTATTTACAGTCTCATGTAGCTTGATCAATTTATAAGTGTAATTTTCATTTCTTTAAACATTTATTAATTATTATTTTCTAAATGAAAACTGCTGATCTGAAGTTCCTGGGTATCTAAAGCTATTATTTGCTTTTCCTACTGATTTCACATGTAGTGATTTACATCCACACTCATATGGTAAACTGTTGTAATGTGGAAGCTCATATAAGGTTTATCTTAAGCCATACGTAACATGGAGGTGAAAACTGGAGTATTTTCCTGGAGATAAATCTGTGTTTACTTCTGACAGCAGTCAGAGGAAGGCAGTAATGTTGAATCACATTAGCCAACTTCAAGGTGTCAGCTTAGAGTGAAACTCATGGATTCAACGCCCTCTCTCTGCCAGTGACTCTGGGCTTAGTCTCAATATAACTGCAGTATCAATGTCAGCATTTTTCATCCATGAAAACTTGCATTCCCTGCTTGCTCTCACCAGTCTGGGTTTAGCTCACTTTTGGTGAAGGGGTGAAGAGAAAAGCTTCAGAACTTTCACTTAATTCATGGAAGTCTAACAAGTCACTAAGAAATTATGTTTTATCTGGCATAGCTGCTTTGTAAGGAGGTATTCCTGCCACAACTCCAGAAACACAAAGTTATAACACTGAAAATGTTGATTAGGAGAATGGTAGTCAATTAGAGAATGGGTACACTGGTTAATTAAGTAATATATAATAAAAGAAATGGAGTGTGAGAAACAAACATGAGTGGAATATAAGAATTCTGTCATGACGTGAACTACGGGGTATCATAAGTAAATATGAAACATAAAGAAAGCAGAACTGGCCAAGTCTCACTTACTAAGTGGATCGTGTTGGCAGTTCAACTCAGGTTAAACTGGTTCTTTAGGGAAATGCCCATGGAATGAAATCCACACTGAGGTTTTTCTCTGATAGCTTTAAATCAAGTCTCTTGCTTCTTAGCTGTAGTTATTTTATAGCTACATGATTTCACACATTGTACAGCTCTCCGTTTGTGCTATCTTTTTTAGTACACTATAAGTCTTGTACATAAAGTATTCAAAAGCCTAGAATATAATCCCCAGTAATAACAGAATTGTGGTAAAAGTTTCCCAACATGAATAATATGAATAAATATAAATTTAACTAGAAAGATAGTATTGTGATGTGGTAAATTTCTCTCCTCCTACACTACCTTCAAAATGTAGCATTTGGGGGAAGTGCTTTGATAGCAGATTAAGTTTTCAACATTCATGTGACTATCTGTTTTCACATCCCTGGAGCCTCCACTGTTCAACTTTCAGTAGAGTTTCTTTATACTTCTTACCAAGCTGTGGCTCCTGAAACAGTAAGTCTCCAAATTTCAAATATTTCTAAAAGAACTCAAGCAGAGCAACTAAAGGACCTAGGATCACACAAACTACATCAGGTTTTAAGAATAAGTGCGAGAGGATTATAATGACCTAGAGACAAGTGCTGCTAATTATTTTTAATCTAATAAAATACTAAGAAGGTTGACTTAAGTTCAAAATGTACTTCCATTTTGTGTGTCCTCAGAAGGGTTCCAAGACCGTACAATAGTCAAAGATTAAATTAAAACTCACCATGGAGATTTCGACTTATTCATGACTACTGTGAAGTCAAAACCTCACAGGGATCTCATTTATTTAAATGTATTCACTGAGCACCTATTACCCATCCTGGCACTACTACGCTAAATCGTGCAGATACAGCAATGAACAAAATAGAACTAGTCTCTACCTTCTGGAGCTTACTTTCATTACTGAATATTAATTAAACTCTGAGATTATTCAGTAATATTTTTATTCATATTTATTTCTTAGATTTTGTTTGTTTGTTTAACCAAAACATATGGAATCTCTATTTTTCCAGCCAAGTTTTCAACCAATAGCCTCAGCTTCCTCAAAAAAAGCCACTCATCCAAGGGATCTGGTATCTACATGCATCTGTGTGTGTGTGTGTGTGTGTGTGTGTGTGTGTGTGTGTATTGGCTAATTTCTTCATGATTAAAAAAAGCCTCCTCCTTCAAAAAAAGAATGGGTTATCTAATTTCTACATCGCTTAAGAAATGTACACGCACAGTATACATACTAACAAGGCTCGGAAGGAAGCTAATGTCTGCTTGCCCCAGTAATAAATAAGCATGCAGCTAACATCAAAAGAGCCAGAAACACTCACTGCAAGTGTGAACACATATCTGATCGCAGGACTGTGTCTTTCCCAGGGCTGACCTTATAAATTAAACAGTGTACATCTCAAGGAAGTGTTTTCTGAACGTTTAGATCCACTGTGAACATTAGGATGCCCTTCAAATTAACGTGTAACATTGTTAGCCTATTGTTGGACATAAACTGCTTCGTTACTGGTGATTGAGAAAACAGACACACACTGGTACTAACACACAACTTTTTAAAATAATGGGAGGAACTATTTAAAATCTTGGGATGTGAAAATTTAAATAACCAGATTTTTAAACTAGGATATTGAGTCTGCAAATGGAAAAGCCCTTAAAAATAGTAAATAAAGCTCTTGACTTTGATGCTTAGAGGCATGATAACAAGAGTACCCAATACTCTGGAAGTAATATCTGAATGCTACCAGGATTCTGCTAAATCATAAGTTCCATAAGGGCACTATGTTTATGTTCTTTTCTCCTATTTTATAATCAATGCCTGGCACTATGTGTATTTTTGGAGTTAATTAGTTAAGAAATGAATACATAAATGAAATAAAGGTATGTATTTTAGGGCTTCCCTGGTGGCGTAGTGGTTGAGAGTCCGCCTGCCAATGCAGGGGACACGGGTTCGTGCCCCTGTCCGGGAAGATCCCACATGCCGCGGAGCGGCTGGGCCCGTGAGCCATGGCCGCTGAGCCTGCGCGTCCGGAGCCTCTGCTCCGCAACAGGAGAGGCCACAACAGTGAGAGGTCCGCGTACCGCAAAAAAAAAAAAAAGATATGTATTCTAAACTCATCTCTAGAAAGTATGAAAGATTAATTGGGAAAGTTAGTGTTTATAACAAGAATAAGATGGAAGTAGAAGGAAAACAGTAACACACCTTACATCTATTTACGAATCTGAAACAACGTAAGCAGCTTTACTCACTCAGAGTGTACAGAAACCCAAAGTCACACATATTACAGAGTCCTCTGCTTCACATTACTGTCTGTACGCAAAACAATGATGTTGCTTAATTTTTTAAAACCAGAAGAATGTCCGATTTCATTTTAAAAGAAAAACGAGCAACATGTTCTCAAGTGGATTGTTTCCCAGGTGGAATAGAGAATAGTACATATTATAGTGGCATCTTTCATTTGGAAGCTGCTCCATCAAAAATCATGGGATATGGGGTCATACTTAGCAAGGACAAATAAATGAATTGCGGTAAAACCATCAACATTATCAGCATCACTGAGAATTTTAAAATATATTCAGTAGATGGTATAAAACAGGTATGAATCATAAGAGTAAACAGTTTGAAACAAGTGACCAAATTAAAATCTGTGGTTATCACATCTACTAATATAGAATCTGCAGTCTGTGATCTTATAGAACATGATCTTGTTCTATAACTGCCCAAGGTCACCACAATCATTCCCCAAAAGCCTTGGGTCAGCCCTCTGGATACTTTCTATCATTTTCTCACTATTTTTCCCCCCGTACGGCTTACCTGTAGTGTCGGGAAATCTCTTCTTCCACCTGGGTAATGAAATCACATTTGGTACATGAGTGTTCTTTGCTTTCCTTGACAGCCGGCTGCCCCTCCGATCCTTGCAGGTGATTGCCTTCTTGTTTGACATCCGATGCTTGGGACTCATGCACACTCTCGTAATGAAAGAGGAGCACGTCCACGTCGGGGGTGGAGAAGGAACATTGGTGGCACTGGTGTTTGACTCTTGAGCTTCCGGCCGCCCCCGGAGACAAGTGCAAAAGCAAGAGCGCACAGTGGGAGCAATTACTTTTCCTACAAGCAAATGGATAAGTAATTTCTCCAAGGTGCTTTTCTGGGCTGCAAAGGCCTCTAGGACAGAAGGGACAGTGTTTAATGGTACACTTATGAATGTTATGGAGCTGTTGATAATGACGGAGAAGTGGCCCCACGACAATAACGTCGGGGCCATGGCTTTTGGAATATCTGAAGTCGCAGAACTGACAATTGTAGCTCGTGACCATATTATCCTCTGCTCCCTTGCTGGAGAAGTCCTTCTTCTTCGCCCCACTAGAGCCCTTGTCTGCCTTGGTCATTGGCTCCCCTTCTGCACTTTTGGCTAGATCATTCTGATTAATGACAGAGCCCCTGGACAGCTTGTCATTCAATTCTGGGTTAAGGCCACCTGACTGTGCTCCTCCATGCTGCTTGCCATAATGTTCTAGCAGCTTAAGTGAGCTTGATGACTCGCAGCTGAAACTACAAAATTTACACCAGTAGTAACTGGTGGCCTCTGTACCATTTTGTCTTGAATCAAGGGGTTTGATGGGCACTGAGTAACCAACAGGCGTGTCATCTCCTGCCTTGACTGTCATCTTGTCCTGCCACTTTCCCAAGTCTCCGGAATCACTGGACCGAAGTGCAGGGATGGATTTATTAGAGTTCTTCTCCGAAGGTTTTGCACCCTCAGAGGAGGGGAGAGAAGCTTTTATTTTGTTCGGGTGAGTCTGAAGAAAATGTTGTTCTAGTTCCGTTGATGAGTTGCCCATATAAGTGAAATTGCAGAATTTACAGCGGAAGTACTTGGTGTTTCCTTGGCAGTCTGGTGTTTTCCGTCCAATGCCAATGAATGTTCCACCTGAAGTAACCTGGCATGGAAGAAATGGATGTTACTTTAAAGGTATCATTAATTCAGTGCTTTTTGTGGGAGGGAGGAGGTGACACTGCCAAGTATCCCACATCCAAAAATACAATAGTACTTCTGCTTATTATGAAATCACTTGAATAATCAGAGGCAAAGAAATTCACTCTTCATTACACAATAGCAACTCTATGAGAGGCTCATTACGCAAAATTTTTGGCCAAAGTATCTGATGAAGGTAAGTTATAAAAGTACTATAACTAATGCAAAGGATTTAATAATATATACTTAAAAAAAAAAAAAACTACGAAGAAGACTTCCAATTAAAGAGGTTTTACTACTGTCTCCTTCAAATCCCATGCCCGCGGAAGCAGCCAAATCACGTGGGATTTCTTCTCACAAAGCTAAGGGTTGCCATCAAAACCAGGGGCAGTTGCTCAGAGATTACTCAACGCAGGTGTCCTCCAGGGAAATCCTCTGTTCAGTTCCTACAGCAATAGGGCTGCAAAGATGAAGTCTATCTTTTGGGTAAAATAAAGGTGCTAAATGACCACACAAAATGGCTTATGGTTAAAGCCCGAGAATGCACAATTAGACTGAAAGTAAAATGAAATCATCGGTGGGCTTGAGATCTTGGTGAAGGAGGGTCGATGTAAGGAGTTTAAAATGTTTCCCCATCTAGGACAAATGAAATAAAGAAAACCTTCTAGGGCTTTATTTGATTAAGGCTCTGTCTCATAGAAAAGACTCAGCCCCTCCCATGAGCGGGGTCATGGGGACAGTCAAGGGCCAAAATAAAATAATTTCACCATAAAAATCACCAGAGCTCTGTTTTCTATGCAAAATTATAAAACTGTGTATAGTGTTGGGGCAATCAAGGCCTTCAAAGGGCATTTTGTCTAAACCTCTTCTCTGGGTGAAGAACCACATCAGGCAGCACAACCTTAAGTGCCACCATCCAGGAGCCAAAATTCACTGTTTAGAAGAGTTTTTGACAGAAATGCTCCAAAGGGGGAGAAATTTCCTCTTTCAACAATCAGGGAATTTTTGAATTTTTCCAGCAACCAGATGTAATAGATTAAGCACGTGGCATAATCGTGTTCTTCTTCCACAGCTGCTCAAAAATGACATGTGTGATCACTGCTCACATCCAAATCACTCCATGAGAAAAGTCTCGAGCATCTCAAAATCATTTAAAAGATTCTACTTAATATGCAAATAATATTCCTTTAGCGCACTGAGAGACACAGTTGTTCTCTACTATACAGGACTAAGATTGAAGTCCGTTCTGTCACGTAAAGAGAGGTGTGACCTGGATCAAATTACTTAACCTCTCTGGCCAACAGCTTCCTCACTGGGGGCCACCTTTAAACTTACTTCCAATATTACAGTTGGAGGAAATGTGCATGAACACATCAACAGCTCATTTACTGTACATTAAGATTAATAAATTATGAAGTTCTCCCACAGCCGTTAATCGAAGGGTGACAATGTCCCACTTTAAACAGTGTATATATTCACCATGGCAAGCACCCAGATTTCAGTCTGTTGACAGCAGAGCACTATCTAAAGCAGAAGGGCAAGAATGGGGGCACCCTCCTAGGCAGGAACCTGACAATTAATCATTGGTGTAAAGGATGTCAAAGCCAGACTACACAAGGTAAGTCTAACACCATTCTAACCTAACACTTTAGTGACCAAAGCAAATAAAATTTGCACTGAAATGTAATGCATAATATTGCAAAATTCATCCATTTCCCAATTCGCTAGAGGTGAGAAGAACCTTGTTTTCAAAAACAAAATGAACCTTTCAATGGGATGCCACCTACTCAGGTACTTGGTTCAGGAACTTGAACTTGAATCAAAAGGAGCAAATTCAGAACTATCCCAACCTTCTCTAATGTGAGCAAAGAAAGCTAGTGTACAAACTCCAGAAATGGAAATTTGCTTCTCTGAGCTACCACATTGCTTCAGAGCTGCTGAGTTTCCTTAATAGAAAATGTTTTTAACTTCTGCTTGTAGAACAGGGATTCCTGAGAAACCACGACACATCATCACTATTTCTTTGATTTTGTAATCTTCAGGCCTCACGTTCCATGTCCACACTGAGAGGGCCGAGCAAAGAGCACATACAGTCTTAAGAAAAGCCCTAAACTTATGATTTTGAAGGGAATTTAAAGCATCACAGCATCCCTTCCAGTATTTGACATCAACTTTAAGAGTCAGAAAATCCATGCTAAGAAAGACTAGTATCAGGTGAAGAGAACATTTCATACCAAAAACCGCCAATAAATCATTTTGGTCTGGGATTAACTAAGCTACTATGAAAACTGAATTAAATCTTTAAAGTTGGCAGTGTCTATGTGTCTAAAGGTTGTGTGTTTAGCCAACTCCATTGTTTAGGATGCTTTTAATGGTTATATACTTTACGCTGAAAAGTGCCTTCAGACTCCCCCCCGCCCTTTCAAAAACCAACCAAGCAACCAAATAACACAAGGATCTAACTTAACGGCAAGAACAAAAATACTGACACTTGTACAGATTATCTATTTGCCTTCCTGGTAAACAGCAGTTAATCATATTAGTATTACATATTATTAAAAGCTAATATAATATTAGAATTACACATCTTACATATTATAAAAGCCAACTTTGGAAAACATAATTACTCAGCGTTCTATTCCTTTTCTCTTTCCAAAATAAGGTTTTAAGGTTACATTTGTAGCCATTTCTATGCTATGTCTATGAGAGATGTACCTTAGGTCATGGTGAAATATGACTGTTGTACAATATATCATTTAACTGAATTCTGAAATAAAATATAATTTATTATTTTAGGACACCATACCTAAGACTGAACCATACCCATTTCATGTTCATGACCCATGAATGCTGACTTAAAACAATTCTTTTCTAGGTTAAACCCAAATACACAGCAAGAACAGTTAATGCAAAATCAATGTTTTGCAGCAACAGTTTATTTAATCTTATTGCCAGGAAACAGCACCTACACATTCAGAGAATTATTTCAAACTTTCCAAATGGTTGAACCCAGCAAGGAATAGAAAAACTTATTCCCTAGCAATGGCTATACTAAAAAGAGATCACAAGCAGAACAAAGAGTATAAACTTCAGTCCTTCTTCTTTTGCTAACCAGAACTTTAATGAAAACCCATAATCCAGTAGTGCCTTTGATACAGATATCCACATTTAAAAATTCCCATTAAACTGCAAATTCCGTTTGGACTAAAAATTACACCTATTCATTCATCTACTTAGTAGCTACTGGTTATTTAGCTTGTGCCAATCTCTGTGACAGACATCAGGATACAACAGTGAAAACCTAGACCACAGCTCTGCTTTTAAATTACTTATACTTTAAGATCAAAATTTGTAAGTGGGCTTCCCTGGTGGTGCAGTGGCTGGGAGTCCGCCTGCCGATGCAGGGGACACGGGTTTGTGCCCTGGTCCGGGAGGATCCCACATGCCGCGGAGCAGCTAGGCCCGTAAGCCATGGCCGCTGAGCCTGCGCGTCCGGAGCCTGTACTCCACAAGGGGAGGGGCCACAACAGTGAGAGGCGCGCGTACCGCAGGAAAAAAAAAAAAAAAATTTGTAGGTAAAATCCTTTATTTATTTGTATGTATCTTTACTTGCATTTGTTTGGTCCCAAGGGAAGTTCTCAAGTTAAATCCTGTAGAAAGACACACTATTTAACCTTCTGGCACCTCAGTTTCATCATCTTTGTGGCTATAAATAATATTGTACACTTTGCCATTTTATAGGATTATCGTGAGGATAACGTAAGAGAATGCATCCAAAAAGTGATTTGCAAAAGTCTACATCACTGCTGTCCAACAGAACTCTTGAATTGATGGAAATGTTCTGTAGTCTACCCTGTCCAATACAGCAGCCACTAGCTAAGTGCTACTGAACACTTGAAACAGAGCTAGTGCAACTGAAGAACTGATTTTTTTTAATTTAATTTGTCGTTTTTATGAATTTTTCATAAATTTAGTTTTAACGAATTGGAATTTAAATAGCCCCATGTAGCTGGTGAATACCATATCAGAGCACACTCTACAGTATTATTCACATGAATGGGACTATTATTTAATAAAATGAACTATCTCTGAATTTCTCCCACCAATGAAATGAAAAGACTAAACAGAAGGGGAAGTGGTAAAGTCAAACTCAAATACTTGTCACCCTTAGTATTCTTAGCTGTAAATGTAAAAGTTCAATTCTGTTGTTACTAAGCTAATGCTTCCATTTACATCCCTTCTTGGGCTGAAGGAATGGTATTACATTCATCTTTGGAAGTAAACAGGAGCTCAATACACTTTGGTTGAATGAATGAACTAGTTATTGGAGATGTGAAATCTCCCACTTACTTGGGCTACAGGAGCTATACTAATTCACGGCCCTATTATCATTGACTCAACCTGACATATGGGCTTCTTCAAAAAACAAGACAAACTGCATCTTTCAACCCAAAAACAAACGACTATGGGGTCATTCGCTTGTGAATTAGAGCTATACAGAAACACCCAAGATACCTGTTAAGGCATGAAAAAGAACAAATTTTAAGTTGTTTTTCACTGACTGAGCACTGTAATGTCTTTTTATTCTATTTTAACCTCAGTTCTAAAAACTCTTCCTTCCATGTAGTTTGTTCCATGCGTTTCATTTATAATTTATCTACATATGGCTTTTCACAAAAATGTTTCACTATAGAAGTTAAAAATACAAAAGGTTGGCTTTTTTTCAAGGTCTTTAACCTCAATTTAGCTCTTTCCTCCTAATAATATGGAACAAAACCTAGTAAGAATAGTATCTAAAAGAATGTGTCAAAGGGAAAGATCTTTTAAAGCCTCAGAACTCTTAAAATGACACTTTAGCAAATGTATTTATTTTCAATGGAACAAAAAGAGTTGTTTGAACTAAACACAAACTCTTCCTCAGATGTGGTTCATATTCAAGGACTGTAATTGATAGCAACAGAGACAATTAGCAGGGTACTAATTTAAAAGGACTTGAGGTTACGGGCTGATCGTCAAAAAAAGTAAAACCACGACTGTAAAAAACTAAGTTGTTAAAAATCACTGTTCAAATACTGAAGTCACACAAATAACGTGAAGAAATCTGTCAGGGCCAATCTTGGCTGAAAATAACTAAATTCAGAATCTATGTGCTAATCTACATAGGGAATGTTTCCGCGTTGCACAGTTCTTTAAAACACACTGCAGAATATAGAGTGTGCCTCAGCGATGTATCTTTGATGGAAATTAAGTATTTAAAAATTTCAATAACAAATCTAATTAAACGGCAGTCAGCTCAGTCACATGCTATCATAGCCTATTCTTTGTGTTGCTGGTATAAATCCCATATACATCTTTGTCATTGGATTTATAAGAGCCCGCTAATTTTTTGGGGGGTGAGGGCAAAACCTAAATTGGTAGAGGTGCAAATATAAGGGTAAAATACTGCTTATCCTTAATTATCTACATTTTTATAATAAATGTTTTGTATTACAATAATAAACAGTCTATCCCAAACTGGTTTTCTTATTTTACTCAGCATAATATCAATCTAATTTTCTATGGTTGTTTGGTATTTGGACAGATAGAAAACAGGTAAACCTTAAAGTCAGTCTCACTAATTTAGAAGGTAATCTTTTAGGGGAAAATATGTAAAAGAAAACTGAAAATGCAGTGCAAGTGGATGATAAGACTGAGTACGTTATCCACAACGTTCCTCTCCTCCAGCTGATCTGCCATTGCCGCTGGCTCATAATGGAGATAAATAATAATTGCATGTTTGTTCTAAAGAGGGTCTTAATGAGAAAACAGAGTTGAATCACTGTGGAACATCCTTCCTCCAGGGAAGGGTGATTTGTGGCATGCTTACTATGTGCCAAGCACTGGGAGACACAAGGAAATGACAAAGTCCCAAACCCCCAACATGTCTGCGTTTTAGTGCATAAAGTTCCCAGGTAAATAGATGACAACAGTGGAATATGTGCTTCTGCTGAAAGCTGTACCAAGTTCCATGACCACACAGAGGAAAAGCACCTAACCTACACTGACTGTTCCACAAAGACTTCCGGAAGGAGGTGACAACTGAGCTGTGGACAGATGAGTTGGCATTTGGGATGAGCCTCAAAGGCAGTGATCTCAGAAAGGTTTTTCAGGTGCAGGAAACAAAATGAGTAAAGCATAAATGAGGATGAGACAGTGCAAGTTGCTTTCAGGAAATGTGGAGGAAGTTTGGGGGTGAGAGAGAATTTGGAAAGGTGATGTCTTAATGGAGAGTCTACATTGACTTATACAAGTATAATTAAAACGATCTACTTTTTTTATAGAAAGTAGACCTATACTTCCTACAGAACACAGGAAGACATCTCTAAGTGAAATTTTTAAAAATTAAAGAAAGGAAGGAAGGGAGGGAAGGAGGATGGGTAAGAGATGGAGGAAAGGAAGGATAAAGAGGAAGCAGGGAGGAAAAAGAACAGAAAGAAACAGAAACCAAAGGAAGGCAAAAAGGGGGAGGAAGGAAGGGAGAGCAGATGAGAAGAGAAAGAACAGAAGGGAACAGAAAGAGAAAGTAAATAAGTAAAGAAGCCACTAAGAATTTACTAAGTAAACATTAAGGGTGGTGCCAGTGGCGGGGCGGGGGTGGGGCGGGACCTCTCTGGTGGCGCAGTGGTTAAGAATCCACCTGCCAATGCAGGCGACATGGATTCGAGCCCTGGTCCGGGAAGATCCCACGTGCCGTGGAGCAACTAAGCCCGTGCACCACAACTACTGAGCCTGTGCTCTAGAGCCCACGAGCCACAACAACTGAACCCACGTGCCACAACTACTGAAGCCCATGCACCTAGAGCCCATGCTCCACAACAAGAGAAGCCACCGCAATGAGAAGCCCGCGCGCCGCAACGAGCTCGCCACAACTAGAGAAAGCCCACACGCAGCAACAAAGACCCAGCGCAGCCAAAAATAAATAATAAAATAAAATAAATTAAAAACACAAAAAAGGGTGGTGCCGGGGAAAGAATAAAGAAGGAAAGACAGGACAAATCACTCCATTGTTTGGAGAGAGATACAAATCAGAAAGACATCCAGGAGAACTGACATTTCCGGCCTGACTGACTTGAAAATGGGAGTCTAGAAAAAAGGAGAGGAACACAAAGTTGTTTTAGGGAAGGAACTAACAACTTTACTTCTACACACGTCGACTTTGAGATGCCAGTTGGAATATCGAGGTGGAGCTACCTGCCCATCAGCTGGCAAAACAGGTCTCAGAACAAACCACTGTTTATTATTAAGATTCCCAATATGTTACTGGACTCATGAAAGAATGCAGGTGTTCTTTATCTTACATCAACAGGTCATCTAAATATTAAAGGAGAATGGCTGGACAATTAGACTCCCTTTGAATTCTCAAGCCCCTCATGGTAGTCCCCAGTTTCTTCACTTTCAGCATCTGGGGACCTCACACAGCTCTGAGCATGGCTGGGGAATGAGTACACTCAAGTTAGACAGTCTAAAAGTATTCTGAGTTCCTCTGCCTCCACACCCATTCCATTACTTACTCAAAGGCAAAGAGTAAAACCTTAATTACCCAGCCTTGGAGAACATAAATGGAAGCTGGGTGCATCTCCTTAACACTGAATCTTCATAGAAAAACCAACCTAAATTGTGCCTAGTAATCAAAAGAGGGGAATACAATGCTCAGACCATCTACTGAATCATAAAATCCTAAAACGAAGTCCTTCAAACAAGGGGGCTATGAAGTAAATCAAATACATGGATGACGTGTCCCTTAATGTGGGGATAAAACATTTCATCCTTAATTGATAAAATCAAAATTTGGCCCTTATGCACTCTATCAGAACTAGTTTCTGCAGCCAAAGTACCAGTGAAAATGAATCACAGTAATTAAGAAAACAAATCAGCAAAATTAATTCTCTTTTCAATGATTTCAATTATAAGCTAGTAAGCTCAAATAAGGCAGCATTACACTCCAGGGTTTGGATAAGAGATCATCTCAAAGAAATCACTGAAGTCCCCAAATTCAATGCAATTCACAGAGTATGCATCAAACAGCCCTGGTGTACCAGTCTTATATCACCTCCCTTACATGTGGCTGGTCTGTCTTCCATTGCTTTTCTAGTTGCAGTAAACTCAGTCGTACAACTGGGAAGGCCATATATTATAGTGGTTGTGAAGACAACATTCTGTAGCCTGTCGACCCTGGTTTACGCCCCATTTACCCCACTTCAACTCTGTGAGCTTGGGCAAGTTACTTTCATCTCTCTATGTCTGTTTCCTCATTTTTTAAAACGGACATAATAGTAGTGTCAACTTCAAAGGTTTTTATGAAGATGAGTTAATTAATACACGTAAAGAGCTTAGATCTACATATACACATAAGAAACCCTTAATAAATGCTAGCTCTTATTAGGACTGAATCCAAAATTGGGGGAAAAAACAGGACATATGTATAATTTTGATTATGGAAGCTAAAAAAATAAAAGAAGGATAGATCATATTTAAAGTAATACAGAAAAATAAATTTTATATTTGATTTCCAATTAAAATTAAACACGGTCTTCTCTGATATTCTAAACATGCATAACATTGACTTTAAACTTTAGAATCATATGATGAAGAATTCAAGAGGTCTATGGTCTAACGATTTTCAGACACAGACTCCAGGAAGGAAATCAGAAAATGAAAGAGAACTGCTCTTTTTTCCCACTTTCCTGGCGTTAGCATACTACTTATGTATCCGTGTTTCCAACAGCTGTACATATGCTATAATTACAATGACCCAAGAAACAAAAAGCACTGAATAATCTGCGGACTTGATATGGTTAGCAGAACATGCCATTTGGAGATAAAATTTTTATTGAGTTGAATAATGCTAAATTCGATTGAATGCACTGATAACCATGATTCCTTCTTCTAAACATTCTGCTTAGAGAGAAATACGGATATTCAAGAAAGTGATACATGTTCTCTAAACGATGGCAAATAGACTGAAAATCAAAGAGGGACTGACATTTATCATACTGACCCTCTTGTAACAAAGCCAAATGGAGATTTAACCATCAGGCAGGTAAAAGGATTAATGAAGATGGTCAAACTATTCCATCCGGGTGGCTACATTATAAAGCTCAGCTATCTTCATGATGAAAATAACCTGGTAAATGCCAGAACATTGCTTTGCTTTTATGGCCTTAGGGTGAGCATATGTTTTATTTTGCACACTTTATTACTTGTTAAAGAGACACGGTCCTGAAAATAAGTACGGGTTCATATGCCAAACATTCCATACTCTAGAGAGAGTCTGAAGTGATTCAAGTCTCATTCACCAGCGTTTCTAAAGAGCAATTGTCCTCAACTCAGAAGAACAAAGCAACATAACCTGCTAAGATCTACAGCTTCCCTCCTGCTCCAGGATCAAAGGAAACGGCAAGGCAAAAAATAAATATTTGGAGGTTAAAATTCAAGAAAATCCAAAATAGACCAAAATGAGATGAATGTTCTCTGGATTTTTCTCTTTTCCCAGACCAAACTGTAACCCCCTGTTCAAATGAATGTACGGGCACATGTTAAGAATCTATAAAGCTCATGGACTTAAATATATTGAAAATACAAACACAAAAGATGACTTCCTAGCTCAAAAAATCTGTTCTTCCTGCTTCTAACATGACATATTGTGCAACTCTGATAAAAAATATTTATAAAACAGAAACGCAGTGCTCCTAACTCAAACACAAGACAATCACTGAGATTCTTCTGCTAACCTTAAAATTTCATTCAGGGCCAAAATGAATTTAATAGCTGGCATCCTGTAGCTCCCTTCTTAGAGGCCTGAATAATGCAGAATAACAGGAAAGGTTTCCTAATATGAAAAGGCACCATATACATTGTGAGCATTTATAAACTTGGGCTAGCTTAAACACTTTCCCGTGGGAAGCACAACTTGACAAGACTTCGACTTTTATAACTTGATCTGAGGGCTAAGAGCTCCCCCATAAAGATGATGCAAACACCCTAATGCACCACACATTAAGCCCTAATGAAACAGCAAAGTCCGTGTTTAACAATGCAGGCCTCCATTCAGCGATGGTTTAAATATAAGCATAATAAAGCAGATTAGAAAGAAAGAGGCTGTAATTAATTTCTGAAGAACTCAATCTCTTGTCCTATTATCAGTCTATACGTGAGCCTCAAGGGCTGAATACAGGTAGTAAAAATTGCATGAAGGGCTTAGCCACCATGCCACAGCCATTCTTTTTAAAACTTTAAGCACAATAATTGATAAAACACGCAGGGGAAATTTAAAAATTGAGAAACTAACATCCGGGCCAAGTCAATGAGTCCTAAGCTAGCCATTACATTTTTCCTTATTTTTTCTTGGTAAAGGTCTGTATCTCTTCTGATTCCAGGGCTGGGTATGCTACCTCATGGTGTGTGAGGGATCTGAATTCAACAGACTCAGAAATGACTGTCCAGATTTTATGATGGCCCTTTAAAATGACCTCCATTATCTGGCCAGGGCTTTGTCGATTATGAAGTACAAAGAAACGTTGTTTGACACTATTTTTACAAATTTGTAATTCTTTGACTTCATGATGTGTAATAAAACTTACACAGAAGTGGATACCATCAGTAAAAGCATGTCAAAACTTCAATTATTAACTTCAATATAGGTCACATAATCTGAACTTGGAACTAGAAATCTTAAAATTTGTTTAAATTATTTCTTTTTCCCCAACCGTATATCTCATGTTTGCACTCAAGTCAGTTTGAATTATTTAAAACCATCCATGCCAAACCAAAATATAGATCAAAGCCACAGAGTTCTTAAGTCCTCTACTTCTGGCTTCTGTTCCTTTTTTCTTGGCCTAAAATGTCATAAATCTATCATTAACCACCAACTGTCCTGAATGTTAAAAAAAAAAAAAAAAGTTTAATTGAAAAAGATTAATGAATCGCTCATCTATTACTTCAACTAGCTTAAATTACAGATTGATATCAATAATTCCTGGAATGGAATGATTATTTGTCTTTAATCCTCGTATTTACCAACATCTTTATCAGAATACACACAAGCCATTAACTTGCTATCAATTTCTGACAAAACTGCATTAAAGAAATTCTGAAGTCAGCATTTTACTTCCCACAGCTTTTAGTCTCCACACAGCTCACATGCAGGAAAGAACCTCTCAAACGGCATTTCAGCAACACAAACATATGCGGGTGAAAAAGGGGGATTTCATATGCGCTTTTATTCAATTTACGCATATAGCAAAGCTGCCTGATATTTATTTCTGCATAAAAATATTAATAAGTTATTTATCTTCAGACATGTTTCTGCATCAACATCTGGTGTGTGTGTAAAGTATTCAAGATTAACATTTGGCCTAAAGTACATTTAGTGTGCTTTTCCCAAACCGAAGAAAGTTAACTCTCTTTAGGCTTCTTTTCTCTCTCCAATTGTTTCTTCGAAAGAATCAGTCACTTTTTCCATAGATCCCTGTTTTCTATTTTTAGCCATATTATTTCTCTTTGGAAAAAAAAATTGATTTTAACAAGATTATCTCCCTCCGTGCGATTTCCTACCATTTCTGTCTTCTTTACTGGGCACTGCTGCGAGGATTTAGGAGACAGCAGAGTCTAGGATCAGCTGTTTTATTTCTAGTTCTATTAGTTCAAACTCAGATAGCTCCCACATCTGTTTTATTTCTAAAATCACTGCCCAGGAAAAGTGTCCAGCTCGTTCTACCCAAACATAAACTTTACTATAAATAACTAGGAACCTAACAAATAACTGTTTGGGGGAAATGGAAGTGTGTTTAAAAATCTGAATTCTTCCGAACTACAGGCCCTTAGTAATCTTCGTTTTAGAGCCTTCCTGACAGCCCAGATCAGCTTCCCTCAGAAGTTGTCCCCAGAGTGAACAAACTGAAACCCCGGCCGGAAATCCAGGTATTAACATCATATTCCTCGCTAATTATAAAACACCATTTCACATACTGACATTATTCACTTCTAACCCTTTTATCTAAAACACGTATTTGCTTTCCAATCACAGTTTGACAGCACAGTGTACCTGACACAAGCC
This sequence comes from Phocoena phocoena, assembly GCF_963924675.1. Classification (NCBI taxonomy): domain Eukaryota; kingdom Metazoa; phylum Chordata; class Mammalia; order Artiodactyla; family Phocoenidae; genus Phocoena; species Phocoena phocoena. Next base: position 58,327,008 of record NC_089235.1, read on the forward strand.
AGTGAAATGATCTTTAATAAGACAGCAGTTCAAAGCATGTAGCTTTCATGCATAATAACTATGTTGGCTTAATTTGCTGCGCCACAGAAATCATTCTATTTGTGGAAATTCACAAAGTAAGATGGAATTTTGAGAGCTTTACAAAGATGAAACTGGCTTTTTAAGAGTTCTTCTTTATCTCCCTTAAAGTGAAAAGACTGCCATTCTGACGTTCTTAAAGGACTTGGAAATTTCTCTTCTGATCCTTCTTACAAGTATTGCAAAATATATTCACTACTTGTTATTTATAACCCCTTCGCCTGTCTTTCTTAATTGGCACTAGGTCAAAAGAGAGGTCTAGAACAAATGTGCTGTAGCTACTGAGTTGATAAAAATGATTGATATTTTCAGGGATTCAGGAGGTCAAATAAGTGTGATGAGATTTCATTAGTTCTCAGGTACTTCTTCTAATCATTCCTAAAGAAGGTTAATATTAAACCTAATATGTTTTGAAATCCCTGGCCTAATAATACAATAAAAATCTACAGACTGTAACAGAAACTAATACACTTTCTCAAGCTGATTGTCCATTTCAACTATACTAAAATTGCTAAAATGAAATGAATACATTACTTAAGAGTCCATTCTGCGTTTCATCCTATTTGAAATGGTAGGGTTTTTTTTTTTTTTTAAATCTCACATATGCCTTAAGCTAACACAGAAGGGGTAGATCAAAAAGGTATGCCAGTTTTAATAAAAGTGGAAATCTAAATTACTACTAAATGCTTTCATAAATTATGATTTTCTTTAAACGCAGGAAGGAATGCTTTATTGGTCCACACCAAGGTCATTCTGGTGTCCCTAGTACTTACACTCACATTGACTTCTTTTTAAATCAATGTAAAATTTTATTTCCAAAGTTTCATTTGCAATTATGTTGCCTTTTCAGTAGTACATCTCTGCAACCATCAGTGTGACCCAACTCTGGTCCAGTTTGGCAGAGTGTAAAATTAAATCCTCATCCAAAACACAGGAAAGACCCTCCCTGAAGTAAAGGCTATAGCAAAAGATTTATAATCTAAAACTAGAACAAAGCATGAATTACTATCATGTAGAACCATAAAGATTAGTGCCATTTTTGGAAGACTCTGAAAACATCAAATTACCATGAAATATGTCCAGAAATATGAAGCCAAGCTAATTCCATGAAAAAACTTTTCCCAGCCTAATAGAAATGTTGGGATTATTTTCCATGATGAGAGGCTAAAGATAACTCTGAATACACATTTGGATGAAACAGCTACAGAGTGCGTCTGTCTCTTCTGCTCCATTGAGCAGGCTACCCCTTTGGTACTGGGAGCTTGATTTTAACAAACATGTAAAAATTCACATTTCGTTACTAACAACTTTTTCTGTACAAAGAGATCACAATACGAAGCACAAACCTGTACATCATAGGTCCCATTTAGTAAAACAGGCCTTGAGGAATTGATATCCTGCAGCACACCAGAAAGCACGGAACGGTTGACTTTCTGGAAGTCTTTGGAATGGCCAAACTGCACCATGTTATGAAGGGCCAAGATTTTGCTGTCCAGCTCAGCATCCTGCCTGGTGCGGTTATGCAGTCCTAAGTGATACTTTCGGAAGTGCTTAATCAGATCTGTGGGGTCGTTGCCATAGTAACCATATCCACAGATATTGCATTTAAAGTCCTGAAGCTCTGGAGACAGAGGTGCCGGGTCTGGGTTGTCATTTACCAGTAAGTCGGTTTTCGATTTATTCAGTCTCACACCCCCATCTGAAGGCACTTGTGGGTTTTTTGAGGCCACTGAAACTGGGCTTGAGCCTTGACAATTGGCTTGACCACTCTGCGCTTGCCCTGTTTCCTCCGTAGCCTTCGGTGACATCTTCTGATCTTCCTTTGTCTCCAAGGAGTCCCCTGATGGGATGCAGGCCATATCTTGAGGGTCATCTGCCTCTGCTCTTTGAGGAGACTTCAAGGGCTCACAGACTCCCCCAGCAGCTGGAGATGAGAAAGCCAACATATTTCTCTCTGTCACCTCATCATGTGGATAGGAGGGAAGGTTTCCTCCCTTACTGGGGCTTTCATAATTGAAGCCAGCCTTCTCACTCAGGATTGCGCTTTTTAAGTCCTTCTTACCGCTAGAAGACGGATCTTGGACATGCAAGCTATGTTCCTCCTTATTATTTAGTTCTGCAGCATCACTCTGATCCGTATTTTCTGACATCTGATCTACAGAAAATTCTTTGTTCTTTCCAGATCCCTTGCTTTCTGTACCGACAGGCTCCAGGGTCTGGCCCTCGCCTTCACTAGCAATGTTTCTCAGAGGGGGGTTCTTTTTCCGGACCATATCTGTAAAAATAACAAGGAAAAGGAAGATACGGGGTTAGTTGAAATTTGCAGGCATGTAGTCTAATCTAGAACATTTTACTTACTCTATTCAAGGCTTTTTTTAAGGCACATAATAAAAAATGTTCTCTAGGAAAAAAAAATATGCTGTTTTTTTTTAAAAAGAGCAAAAAATTGAGACTGATGCCAACGATTTACATTTAGAATTATTTTTGTCACAAAGGGTGGCTCATTTGTTATTTTTAAATGGTTTTATGAATACCAAGGTATTATTATTACTAGCTCTATCATTCCTATTACTTAACCTTGGCTGCCAATTATATTTTTTGCTCAGCTTCTTTCTTAAGAGTTGATAGATAAATGCCTCTATATTTATCTGTGTTATATACTATGTGTAATATGTACACGTTATGTTTATAGAATATATACACCTGTTTATGTTTATAGAATGTATATTACATGTTTATTTGTGATACGTATATGTGTATACAAACAACTATAAAGTGAAACTCGATATTGTTACACAGTGTGCAACCAAGGTATCAATATAGTTTCAACCAAAATATCCTCGTAGTCAAAAGACAGAAGGAGCATGTTATAAACAAAGTGAAAACTGCCCCTTTACTTTCAGAAATGGAGGATAACAAATGTTTTATCTCTGCCGTACCTATAAATTACTTTAAGCCCCCTTTGGGGGACTTGCCTGAAAGAAGGGGGACCTGGTACACATCATAGTGGCCAGGTTGGGTTTTACTAGGACTCTCATCTGGCATGATGAGAACCCACCTAAGGCCAGGGTTTCTAGGCACAGCGTGGTGGAAACAGTACCAATCCCAACATCAGGAGTGCACTGGAAATTGACTAAAGTAAAGTATTCAATTGAACCACGTGACATTGCCATTTCGTAGCTCAACACGGCAAACTGTTAGCAGTTTCCTATGGTTCACCTTCACATGCTAGCTCAACTGTGCCTTTCAAGGTAGGGTCCACATAAGAACACTGTGGGGAGTCTAATGAATCAGAACTCTAAGGGTATAAGGAGATAAGAAACAAATTGTACAGTGTCAATAAAAGAATGCAGTAACAAAGGCTTGTGGAGAACTGACTTTCATGGCCTGTGCTCCTTAATCCTCCAGTCGAAAAACTGCCAGGGCTATGTACGTCGTCACCCCAACTGTCTCTTGGAAAAATCCACCTTATTTACTAGCTGACGCTACCACAAGGGCGAATTTAACAGAGTTAGTTACACCATGATTATCCAAAATGTCCTTAGAAAATCTAAATTAATAGCATGTTTTAGTCATTCTCATCTATAATTTCCCACAAGTGCTGAGGAACCACACTGGCTTTGGATATATGGGTAAACCTTCGCTTCTGAAAAGCTGGTCAAGCAAAATTTGTGTAATATGAATCACTGAACCAAGATAATGTGCTAGATACAGGATAAGGAATCAGTTACAAGGTAATAATTCACTTTCTTGAATAATGTCAAAAATAGCATAACTGTACTTAAGAGAGTATACTGCTCTTCTTATACACCAAGAATGTTAGTCATCAAAATATCCATAGAATCTCCCACTTGGAACAAGAACAACAACCAAAAGAAAAACCATTTGGAGTTTCCAGTGAAGGTGATAGTCACGAGGCGTGTAAACCTGCCTGGCGTGGGGGCAAGGGAGGCAGTATGGTCTTCACCTTGGTGTCATTACCATTAGCTCCTAAAATTAACTAAGTCAGGTAAGCATCGTTAGAAAAAAATGGAACACTGGCTAACTAATTTATCTTCTAATGTTTGCATTTTGATGTCTTATCTGTTGCTGTTGACATTTTAGACCTCCATTCCTCTGTCAGAACAGCCAGAACTTGGGAACTTGTACCAACACATGGAAGACTGGGGGGCAATTTTACTGGTGGTCTACAAAGGGAAAACTAAAAGGGAAAGAATAAAAGGGAAGCTTAAAAGAAATAAGTTACAGTCTAAAATATAAGAGTTTGAGTCAAAAATGTACTGTTTTAACTTGGACTATAGAAAAGGAAATACTAGTTTATAGAGTATCAGTCATTCCTGCATACAAAAATGTGATGATTTGGTACCGCATTTCATGCATTTCCCTCCAGAATTTCCTGTTTGTTTGTTTTTCCACTGGATTTTAACATTTCCTCCATCACATAAATAAAATCTAACAGTGATGCACCAAGATGAAATAAATAAGGCTACACAGAAAAGCTAAAAATCTATATGAAAGGCAGGATTCATGAAGAAAAAAGGATGAAATAATCCAATTCATTAAGATTATCCTTCCATTCAAATGAAAAGAAAATGGTTTATGCCCATATATTAAGGTCAAGGAGATGAGAAAAACAGCGACATCTTACACAGCAAGGGAACTAAGATAAAATACTTAGAAATGAACAGATATAAATATGTCAATAATTGAAAAAAATTAATGTATTTTCCAGAACAAAAAAGTTGGATCTTGCTGATTTATTATCATCATGAAGAACAGTAATGGGTCATAGTTTAAAAACTACTAACCAACATCTATGGTGACTGAGAGAAAATATAATTTGATTAAATGATCATCCTTTCAAATTTCAGTTCATTCTTTCACCCAAGAACAGACCTTTACAACCCATATGACTCACTGAATAGGGCCCTTAATAATATACATTGCAAAGAATGTTAAACTGCTAAAACTTCAAAGAAGTATCAGAGAGGTCATTTGGGTTTTATTTTTTTTTTGTTCTGGGGGGAAGGGGCATGTTCTTTTTAGCTGCTTTTAAAAAAATCATGGTTAATTTAGTTGACTACACTTTGAAGTAGTTAGAGAAAAAATAATTTTTTACTGGAATTACATCGCTATAATTTTTCAGAATGACATATTATGTAAATATAAGCACATTCGCAATACTTCTAAGTGGAAGAAACTCCCCTAGCAACTCATAAGTTAGATACCGTAAGACCAGACCCACCCTCAAGTTATTATCTCTAAGACAAATAACAGATTGCATGACATTGTACTGTGTGCCAAAAACTTTTCCAGTTAACAATTTCACTTGAAAAAATAGATCACATACTTGTAAAATCATACCCAGCATTGACTTCATAAGGCATGTGGCTTTAGAGTGCTTTTTTTACAATTATTAATTCTATTAGTCAACTAGCAGGAGGGTTAATGCAATTGTCTTAGAAGACGCTCAGAAGACACAGAAGACATTTTGAGAGCTGATCTGTACATCTGCAAAACAAAACAAAACATATTTTCCTTCCTAAATGATGTAAACATATTTTAATGGATCACACCTAAAACACATGAACATGCCAGCACCGCAAGCTGCTTGAAAGATACCTGATAAAAGCATGAGTAAATCTTGGGCAAGATTTTCTCCCTCCCCTGGGTTTTAATAAAGCAACAGGAGAAGGAGAAACATGATATAAAAGATTATAGAAGTCATTTTCACAGCAGACTGTGCTGCTGACAAAATTAGTTAACCTCGAACTCCCCCTGAACCTGAAGGTACACAATACTTACCTACTCTGGGGTGGGGATAAAACATCTTAATTAGTAATCATGGAGGGGGCCTGCTTCTGGAAAAGATACAAAGTGCACTTACCTAACTGCACGGTCACAGCTAAAGACACGGAGTGGTACCCATAACTAGTCTCCTCCAGACTCACAGTACCAGTGTACATACCATGAGGCTGAGAAAAGAGCTATTTCAATGCCATCGAGAATTTTGCATCAGATCTAACTCTTGCCTTACCAAGAGTTACAGAAACATTACATATTATAACATGTATTATCTTTTTAGCTATTTTTAAGTCATATTTTCACTCTTGATAAATAAGATTGTAAAGCTATGACTGAACCAGCATTCAACCATCCTTATATCATCTCTTTTTTTTAATCTGAATGAAATTATTGAGGCAGATACTGCATTAATGGTCATAATATAATTGAACAGATGTACTACATATATACACGTGTGTGTGTATGTGTGTGTGTATATATATATATAAATATATATAATCACATCAATGAGCCTTACTCATGAGTTTTGCCAACTCTGTTTTAAACTTCTTCATTCTATTGTACAGCAATATCCCTCACACTGAGTACCACAAAAGTTCAAAATGCCAGTTACAGAAGGTCCACTATAGACAACCATTTAGACAATGGGGCAAAAAATGAACGAAAAGTGAATTGGGCAAGGAGGAGCTGAAGAACCTAAAAGAGTACTACAAGGCTCAAAAGTGCCAACTTCAGTCCTCTATTTAATTATGAGATAAAAACCGACCTGGGGGCTGGCTAGGGGACCAGAGGGTAACAGTGAGCATTCCCACATTTACATCATTTTCCACCTGTACAAACACATGAACGCATATTACGTGCCAAGATTGTTAAGGAGGTTCAAAACGTATGTAGCTTCCTAAAAATGCTCCAACTGTATTAATTTTTATTACTGAGATATAAGACATTCCATTTGCAAAAATCTCAATTTCCATTCTTATCTCCTCCTAAACTAAAACTTAAATCTATAAGTTTTCTCTGCATTTTTGGTAGAAGAATTTATTAGAAAAAAGCAATAGCGTACTGCACTATTTCTGTGTTACAGTATCACTAAGACAGGTTTATGCAGTGGAAACAATCAGCATTAGAGCTTAAAATATAATTCTGGTAAGTACTTCATCTCATTGATTAAAATGCTTAAATATACTATTAAAAAATTTTTCTATAAACGACTGTGACTTAGGTTCCCAAAATGGCACCTTCACAGCAAAAGGAATCTAAGTTTTCTATTATTACCCAGATATTTTAAACTATTATTTAGTTTTATTTCATCTATATGAATATATAAATAAGTATGTATATAAATATGTATGTAGAAAAATATATACACACATACATTTATGAAATACCTTGCTCAAATAACCTTGCCATAGATAATCAAATGAATTATTCCACCAAAGGAATCAACTATCATAGTAATTTAAAGAGAGCTGAGATCACACAACCGTCCAATGCAAATGAAGTTAAGAATTTACTTCCATTAGATGAGAAACTCCTTGAAGGTAAGAGATATAAACTCTTATGTTCTTTGTGGCATCTTGACCGGAAACACAGTAAAGAATCAAAACCTAAGAAGGTAGAAGGGTGCACAAATCACACATCCAGTTTCTGAACCTGATTCAGATCACCAGCTGATGTAATCAAGGGCAAGCCCTTATCCCTTCTCAGAGCCTCTCTTATCCGTATAATGAGGGAATTACAATAAATTATTTCTAACCTGCACTCTGCCTCTAAGACTCCATGATGGTTCTGGTTAATAGCTTAAGCACTTTAGTTTTACCTTAGAAAAGCTTTACCCAATTTTCTTGAAACATTACAAAATATTAAGCCATCAACAACTAAGGGTAGCATAAATACCACTGACTCCTACCATTCACTGTTTTCCATTTTCTCCAACTTTCATTCATCCATTCAACACATGTATATCCAACAACAGCTATGTCTGAACACATCCAGCAAGAGGACTTCATTTTATTATTTGTCATCATTTTAAGAGAGGAAGGATATTTTTCAAAAGTAAAGAAAAAATTATAAGGAACTTCTCTTTCTAAAAAAAGCTGAAACTTTTGAGTACTTTTCCAAGCAATAATTTCAACTAGGTGCACTTTCAACTGATACTTTCTCTATGTATGTACATATACATATATATGTGTGTGTGTGTATATCGATATACACACACACACACACACACACACACACACGTATATATAAACACACACATCTTTATATATATACATAAAACCTGAACAAGACTAAAAAGATAGGGAAGCAAGACTGTGTAATCTGATCTCAATCTCTAATTCTGCTGAGTATGATTTTTATTATAAGTAGCAGCTCTTATCATCATAATATATAATACCAGATGACATTTTCTTATTGTTTTTCCAGATAATAAATCTTTCAAGGGTTTAAAATCAAAGCTTTACACAAAAAGAAAAGATATCATAGTCTTCTCCTTAATATATGTTTCTTCCAGGCTTGTCTGTATCAACAGCCCAAGAGTACTGAGTTATTAATTACACATTTCATGTAGCTTTTATTTAAAAAATTAAAAAGAAAGAAAAAAGAAAAGCAAATTGTTTCTTTTGATCAAAAGTCCCCCACAAAGAATTTAAAGAATTAAGCAAGTGATAGCAAAATAAAAGGAAGGTCGAATCTTGGGCTCATGGCAAACTAGATAGCTTCCATATGAACAACATATAAAGTTCAGTTTTTAAAGAACATATGTGTTTGCTCATTGGTTTAGGGAAAAAAAAAAAACTTGAATCCTGTCTACTCCATATATACAGATCAAAATCAGATTGCTTAAGTGAACTATAAAATGCAAGAGAACACTGTTTATCCAATTCACAAACCCAAGAATTGCTGAAGGAGTTTAAATGTTTTCTGTTTCTTCAGATTCCAGGGCAATACTTCAATGGTAGATCGCTTTTTCTGTAAACTGCTTCAAACTTCATAAATCCAGTGTCAGATCCTGTTCTTTGCTATCCATGTCTATTTAATTTGCTCTCTCTGAATTGATTATTCCTGAATCTTTAAAGGTATTTCTGGACATCTTAAATCCTGTTGAGATTTAAATGTCATCACCTTCAAACAACTCCCATCAAATAAATCTCTTATTAATTCACATCAAATTAATCCATAATGATCACTTCTATTAACATATGCTTCAGAGCACAAAGCCCATTAACAGTCATCTGGACACTAGAACTAACCCAAGCCTTTCTGAGATAAAATGCACACTATTTAGATATCCGATTTCAAAGAATTTTGATCCTGGCCCAAACACATTTTATTAGGCTTTTATTTCATCATGCTATGCTCTCTGTATTTTAAATATCTCATTTCAAATGTACTAGTCTAGGTAAAAGGAGATAGTCTGGTAAATAAGTAATAATGTCATACTTGCCAAAATGAGTATCCATGTATCCATATACATCTTAGAGAAAGAATTTCATTAAGTACTTACTCTTATAAAAAAATTACCAAAAAAATTTTGGGGGGTTGCCTTTAAGGACTTTATACTAGAAGTCTAAATGAAACTGTAGGATGTATCTGAAAAAATGAAGCATCTGCCTACTTCACTAAATGGGATAACTAAAATAGAGCAAGTGTACATCATGGAAAATCAAAGAGAAAGGGCATTATTTTTCCCTTCATAACAGGTGAGAGGCAAATGTATTAAAGACTCTGACTTGAATAAGATTACAATTTCACTAAGCAAATTAAGAAATGTTACCATTCACTGCCCATACATAAGTCATTTTTCCTTTTGTATTCCTCTCCAAGAAAAAAAAATAATTAAAATAATCTACAATGACAACGGTTGATTCAAACAGGCCAATCTGACTTTGCAAGTGTGCAGGGGCCAGGTTCAACTTTATCCTTTCTTCTTTGTTAAACTGAGAATATTTCAACTGGTCCACGGGCAAAGAGCCAAACACAGCACTTAAATTCAAAAGGAATAGCTCATGGAAAAGTATACATGCAATTCTTTATCTTGATGGTTATGATGGGAATTGACATTTTATTTGTATGTAAATTAGATTTCTACTGATAACAAAAATAATGAGTGCTGTGCTCCATAGGAATGCCTTTGACTTTCTTCCCAGCATTTGCCCCAAAAAATCTTTGTATATTAAAGGTAATTTAATTTTAATATATCGATGGTGCTTTGTCTGTTTTCCAATCTGTTATTCAATTGTAAAGAAAATCTCAATTATTACCTCAATCCAGCTATGTAACTGGCTTACAGCTGTCTGTGTCCTCCCATAAGAAATCTGTGTCAATCACTGCCAATCCATTTGGTAAATTAACATACATGTACAATATGGTGAATCTAACAGATGCATTCCATGACAATTCAAAAAGAATGTTCACTGTCTTCAAAGCACTGTTTAAGTGTATTAGGCAAAGTTTTTGCTCATTTTTTTAAGAGTGCCAAACTAGACACAAGATTAAAACAATCGCCATGAAGGATATTGAGAGCTTATACTGGTTTTATATACACACACATACATTTTTTAAACACACGTGTATCTATGTGTTAAATATAATATCTATCATAATATTTAACAAATGTCATATATAATATATAACATAATGTATACATGTATATGTGTGTGTGTGTGTGTGTGTGTATATATATATATATATATATATATGTATATAAAATAGCCAAAGTGATGGGGAACATACATTTGTGCCACCATATTCAACAGTTTTTGCTTGCAACTCTGGTAAGTAACTTGAAAACCACTAAGGTACCACTTGCTCATCCCTAAGGTACCAAAGGAAGCAGCTTAAAAGGTCTCATCCATCGGAGACCAATAGTCCAATGAGTACCTGCCAGGTAAGGCACAAATATCACGAGGAATCAGCAAATGCATACAGGCAATGAAAGGAAATTAAGAGTAAGTTCAGAGTGTTGCTCTATATATAAGTTCCAAGAGGCCAGGGATCTTTATTTAGTGTAGTTTAGTTTTTTTTTTTTAGATTCTTTTTTTTTAACATCTTTATTGGAGTATAATTGCTTTACAATGGTGTGTTAGTTTCTGCTTTATAATAAAGTGAATCAGTTATATATATACATATGTTCCCATATCTCCTCCCACCCTCCCTATCCCACCCCTCTAGGTGGTCACAAAGCACCGAGCGGATCTCCGTGTGTAGTATGTATTTTTAAAAGTTCATTTAAGTTAACAAACAGTACAAAGATATCTTTCTCACTGTGTAATGAATACACACTAATGACATGAAATTTGGTTTAGACACCCCCCTAGTTATTGCTAAATGCCTAATGTAAGCAACTTATCCTCATTTTCCCTTCTGATAAAAGCAAAAAGACAAATTATACACACACAGGTTGGAATCATTTTTCTCTTTTGTTAAGTACACTGAAATTTTTCAAACGAAACTGGTCCTGTTTTAAATGGGAAATATTTTAAAACTGGAAAGCAACTTCTGATAGTGGAATAGGTTAAACCACTTTTTCCTGACTCCGAGGATGAGAAAAGTTTTACGTATGAAGGAAAAATAAAGTACACACAGAATTCCTTCGTAATTTGGGTAGGTAACAGGCTTGGAAATCTTCAGCTGTAGGAACTTTTTTGAATAAACCATTATTTCTGGACCCTGCCTATGCTCACCCCAAATTTAGCTAGGCTCTATCTGGAATTTTACTATGGTAACTAGTTAAGCACAGATGACAAGAAATTCAAGAATTTTCTCTACGTTCTTTCCATGATATTAGCCTCAAAAAGAGAAATGTAAGGAGGTTCCTTGGTCAAAATAAGTTTAATGGAAACGGTCTAATACTTTATACCCCTTCTTCATAGATCCACAATGTACATTAGCGATTACAGCTCTGAAAAGTCCTGGGAGTTATACAGTAGGGAGTCTGTTCAATTTGGATTGGAATTTCCCAATCTCATTTGGCTTTAAGTCACATTCTACCACTTACCAACAAAACTAATGTTCTGCTGAGTACAGTTGGAGATGCTGCTCTTCTTGCCTTATGCATATGTAATATTTTAAAATATTAAACAAAAGCATAGGTAATGTTTTTAAACAAAATAAGTATTCTATCATTAATTTAGCAAGAAAACTAGGATGCTTTGATATGAAGTTGACAATTTTGAAGGGTTTTGTTTTGGTTTTTTTCCAGCACGGTTATCAACTCTAAAAGATCAGGATCTATTATCATGAAAGATTTAGATTCAGTATTTTAAAAGAATGTGTAATGGCAGGGGGTGAGTCATGCTAGAACATCAGGGGAAAAAAAGGCAGGAGATAAACATCAATGCACACTATGATCTCCAATGTCCAAATCATATATGCATAAGCATGTATGGATATAAGCCCAGTGTTATCTCTGAGCTAAACAGTTTACACAGATATCATTGCATTAAAAAGTCCTATTTTTTCAGTTATTCTTTCTAATGCTGTCCACTATAGTTAATCAATTTAAAGCACTACCACCTTATATAATAAATTTGTCTCAGTCTTTTATAATAACTTTAAATGTATCTGATTAAACTTAGAAACAGAAATATGGCAGGGAGTTTAAGGAACTATGGTGTGTGGAAAGCAGTCAGAGACTGAACCAGGACTGCACGGAGGGAACTCACAGCACCAGTAGTTCTCAACTGCTTGAAGATACTGGAGGGGCTTCCCTGGTGGCACAGTGGTTGAGAGTCCGCCTGCCGATGCAGGGGACGCGGGTTCGTGCCCCGGTCCGGGAGGATCCCACATGCCGCGGAGCGGCTAGGCCCGCGAGCCATGGCCGCTGAGCCTGCGCGACCGGAGCCTGTGCTCCACAACAGGGGAGGCCACAACAGTGAGAGGCCCGCGTCCCGCAAAAAAAAAAAAAAAAAAAGAGATACTGGAGAGAATACGTCAAGCCTACACGCTCCTCTCTGGTTATTAATAAATCCCATTCCCCCAAACTCAGCCTCTGCTTCCAGATTCATCTGTACCCATAATAAAGAACAGAACACCGGTGTCTAGACCACAGTCAGGAAACATGTGTCTTAGGACTGAGTCTGTGACTTCATCCTTTCTAGTATAGCTTAATAGAGTCTAGTTCGTGTTTCTGGGTGATGCAGAAGAACAACGATATATATAGAGAGAGGGCGGCCTCCCTACCTCACCCTTCTCAGCTCTTGCTTCATGGGCTCTTGGATTTTGTTTTATTGCTATTGCTTTCCCCCTACCCCCAAAGATGAAAACAAAAGATTAAAAATAAATTTAAAAATAGAAATAGGCTGGGTAGATGCCAAAGTAAATGTGAAACAGGGAATTTATTTGAAGTTAATTTTAAATGCAGAGTCAGATATAGTGGTGAGGTCACGGTAAGGGCCAAGTCTGAGAGGATGACCACATATTCAGGTTACTCGTGGACGCCACAGCACCTCCTTTACCATTCACCAAGCAAGAAAGAACGGCGGTATGATGCATATAAGTGGGGCTCTCGAATCAGTGAGGGCAGAAATTAGCTCACTCATTAAATATTTTGTATAGCTAATCTACTCAATCTTCACATTTAAGTTCAATACAAACTTAAGAATCTATCGAAACACACGCACACAGACATACCCACACACACCTTTGGAAAAGACTTTCACCACCTGCACCCCAATTAGTAATTTCTTTTCTCCGTCAATCTTGTTGTGGACACCTGTCACAACAGAGTAAAGGAAAAAAATATATATTTATATAATTCCAGATTCAGGTGTTTTACAAATAATTCCTTCAAAATCTTACTGAATTTTGAAAGAAGTCAAAATTCAGAACTAGATCTTCTAGGTTCACAATCGTGAATGGTAATGTATATCATAACCTAAATTTTTAGTGAATATCAAAAATTTCCTATGTTATTGTTACCGTGAGCCAGACACTGCGCCAAGAATGTATTATCTCATTTGATTTTCATTTTTAACAACAACTCTTTAAGTAGGATAATATTATTATCCACTTTTTACAGATGAAGCAACTAAGATTTAGAAAAGTTAGATCAACTTGCCGAGGTCACAGACCTAGCACATGGAAGAGTTAGGTCTGAAGGAGTCTAGGGCCAAGATTGGTTTACCACTGCATTTCTCACAAACTCCCTAATGTTTTTATGAACTACAGTTAAGCAATGCATTCATAGATATAAAAGCGATAGCACTTTAAGAAACTTACAAGAGAATAAAACCTACCAGACACCATTTTACAGAGATTACCATCAAATGTACTTGATGTACTTGCTTGGCTCTATATTTGTGTCAAGCAAATATACAATCTTCCCAATATTCTCATGGACTACTGGGTTATCCTAATATTTGAATTTTCCTCCTAACACCTAGCACATCACTATGGTTATGAAATTATTCAAGTCCCTAAATGCATTCACTTCTACAAAGTCTTTACAATTCCCCTGAGCAAAAGTTGAGTCTTTTCTACTATCATCTGTGGCGATGTATGCACACCTCCTTTTTAAGTGCTTGCCACGCACAATGTAATTATGAGTTTATGCTTTAGGCTACCTCCCTAGACTGTGAAGTCCTCCAGACCAGAAAATACCATTATTAATATTATTAACGTCAATTCAAAGTAGTAATATATATCCATTCATGTATGTGACTACTTAATAAAAATTGATAAAAAATGAATTTATATATTTAAATATTTATATGTTATCAACGATTCTCAGAGGCTACCACACACTTCCTCCTTAACAGTGACACACTATGATAATGATTATTAGAGGGAAACATAGTAGCATAATGGGGCTAGGGACATACAAGTTTTTTAAAAGTTCAATGATACTAACATGGTCCTCCCCACTGAGACAAGCCTACTACCGAGTAGACACTCACAAAAGTTCTTATTGGACAGATGGATGTTAGCACACTTAGAAATCTTTGCTTAGTGTTTATCTTTTCGAGGAAGGCCTGAACCTCTGGACATTAGATAGTCTTGCAAAAATCAAAACTAGAATATTGCTACAGTTGTCTCATCAACGTAATTAATAGCAAATCAAATCAAGACATACAGAGACTCAAAGTATTAATTTTGACATTATTTAAGCTGAACAAAAATCAAATATCATAGTTCTGGATCCACAGTCATAGAGCAATAAATGCATAAGTTGTGAGAAATAAGAATTATTAAATTTGTTTTTTGAAACTGTGAATCACACAACTATGTTGGTTTGATTTGGGTCCTATATATGTCTATATAAATTTACATACTGAAAATATTTGTGAACTGAAGTACATAAAGGAAGGTTCATTAAAAATTAAGCACACTTTATATAGTAATAATTCTATAATAATGTTACTATAGTCAGTAAAATGAATTTTACAAGTTCATATATCTGCATGATTATTTCTATTCTATATATGAATATCATATGGTATTTAATGTATTTACAATATATATTAATATTTACTATAAGTACATGCATTTATATATATAAATTTTATTTACAAATTTTTCACCATGTAACCTCTAACATTCCAAAATTCAAAATATTCTGTACTAATAGCATAATATATAAAAATAAATAAATGTCTGTCTTTTAAAGGAACAGACTGGAACATAAAAGAATACAGAAAAGTCTACAACGTCTGGATCAGACTCCTAGCAACTTAAAGCATCTGGTCTGACATAAAGCCAGAAGTTCGATTTAAAAATGTGTGCATGCACACAACTGCACGCACGTGCACGCACGCACACACACACATTCACAAGAATGCTCACAACATCATTATTTGAACTGTCAAAACTGGAAACAACTCAAGCGTTCATCAACAGAACAGGTTTAAAAGTTGCAACATACAATGGAATGTGTGGTCATACAATAGAATATTATGCTGCAATAAAAATAAGCAAATTACATACTACAACATGGATGAATTTCACAAACGGGATGCTGACTGAGAAGTCAGACATAAAAGAATGCATACTTCTAATGCATTACGAATGCTATGCTTTAACGCACGCAAAGCCTCAAAACAAGCAAAACCAGTCTAAAGTGTGAGCAGTCAGGAGAGTGATTAACCCCTGTGGGAAGGAAAGGAGGAGGGGGCACAACAACTGGGCTTGGAGGGCACTAGCGATGTCTCTGTTGACATGAGAGACAGTTACACAAGTGTATTTATTTTGTAATAACTCACTGAAGTACAGATTTATGATTTATGCATTTTTCAGATAAAAAGTTAAAGTGTGTGTGTGTGGTTTTTCAGTGAAATAGCAATTGCTCTGCAGGGACCACGGAGTACATAATATATTGAGAGGAATCCTGTCAGCTGATATTTTTTATGGGCAAATCAAGCCAACCAATGGAGTGGAATGTCGTCATTGACCATTCAAGCCAAGTTGCAGGGCACAAAGAGCCCAGATGTGCCAAGTAGGCAACAAGGTAGTAGAAGAAAGAACAAAAGAGAAATGAAGGGAGAAGAACCTAAAGAGTTCTGGGCAAAAGAGATTTGAACGGGTGAAAGGTTTAAAAAGAGGTCAGAGGTAAATAAAAACAGGAGCAAAAAGCAACAGACACCCCAAGAAAGGAAAAGATAATATCGAAGGAAACAGGAGAGCGATCTTGGTCTTGGACTCTGGTCGTAGTGGAGGGGTGTCAGAAAGGTGCAAAGCAGAGACACACAACTGTAGTTGTTAAGTGTATCATTAGGACACACGACACACATAAGACCACAGAGACAGGCTAAGGAAAGGTGGAAGAGAACACATATTTGTTGAGTATCTATTATGTACCAGCCATTTGCTTCTTGGCTCACATAATTTTCTCATTTAGTCCTCACTGAAACCTGCGAGGAATCTATTCGCCCTATTTTAACAAACAGGAAAACTGGAATTGAAAAGGGGTTAAAGTAACCTGCTTACCTGAGAAGACTGGATTGGAATAAATGAAAAACAGCCAATCAAACAACACTGTGGCTTTTTCAGAGAATCCACACATTGAAATCCTGAGTATTTTTATAAGGCTGAATAAATGCCCTGTTTAAATGAAGTGTAGCAGATTCTACCTTGATCTAAGGTAGCTGCTCTCAGTCTACGTAATAAGGTATTCCATCTCACACATCGAACAATGATAGGTGTTTCTCACCTTGTACAAAAAAGATAAGTTAATAGGTAAAATTCTATCAGTTTTAAACTTTCCACCTGGTTAATATTTTCTTAAGACTTTGGCTTCTATTATCACGTGGCTTCCAAAAAGGAATGAACAAGCAGCATACAAACGTTAACAGAGAAACTCGAACGCAGCATTTCTTAAATGTATTTCCCGGGACGTTTAGTATTTGTTTTGTAGGTACAAGCAGACATATAATACAATCACATTTTATCCTACGGAAATCGCTCCAGGTTTGTGTGTGATATGATAATTTAAGACTATTTCAGGGGGTTTCTCAAAGAGAACCATAAAGTCCGAGAATATAGTCATCTAAAGGAGCTTAAGAACCTTTGGTTGAAGCAGAACAAGAACTGGTTGGCTGGCCCCGCTTTGTACGCTTCCTGTACGTCAAAGCATTAATGCTCTATATATTTACCTGTTGACTCCAGGAAACAAGCTGAGGTATGGATGGGAAAAGCTGTTTGAGAAAGGAGCAGCACAATGCCTAGAAAACAGTGTCACTATGTTGTATTATTTAAAATTAACTGCTTCCATGATTCTTTTGAACTTTTTGTGACCTGACATTTCACAATGACAGTTTTACCGAGTTATTCAAAATCAAGGTTACTGCAGAGTTCACCTGAACAAACAATACTGAGATCTGGTCATATTATTATTATCTCATACCTGCAAATGATGCCTTGGTTATTTAGGCTACAAATCAGGGTTCTATTCAGAAAATAAAATGCTGTTATCAAAATGACTTCATGAAAAAGTTAACATATCATGAGATTGACATACAGTCCTTTTAACCTTATTATAATATTAAGAATGCCCTGTTTTAAGGTTAAAATAGAACAAATCACATTACAAGTGAGACATGACAGAAATCTCTAAGAAAATTGTAGCCTACTAAGTGTATACCATATTCTGGAGGGAAAAACAAAACAGGCTGTAGGTCCCCAAATATCCTGCCCTGGTTTATGAAAACAAACATGGAATTCTCCTTCACAAAGTATCATCAATATGGTCCAAATGAGCTAAAAGAGGAGGTGGACTCCGGCAGGTAAGGACCACAGTTCAGAGTATGAATGGCGGAAAGAATACAGGAAATACTTTGGACAGTGCTAACAAGTTACAAGATAGCACTACTCAAGAATATTTTTTGATGACCCAGAATATTGCTTGAAAGAGAACCGCTTTAGTCTGGTTCAGTAACTTATACTTAGAATAACGTCTCATAATTTAACCCCTTGTGCATCCTTCACCTCACTCTCATGAAAAAATTGCAAATGATTACCCAAACAAGCGACTACTAGAATGTTTTTCCCAGCAACCCAGGTCATGTGTATCTGCAGGCCTCAGTACCCGTTTAGCACTAAATCTTATTTTTTTGTGCAACTATGACAAAAATGACCATATGCTATGATTACTGATACTTATACTCAAGAATACATTAACATGACATTTGTTCATTCAACCTGTGTTTTTGCGGGCATCGAGTTAGGTGCTAAGAAGAAGCTGGGAAGGAGGCAAGCAGGGAGGCTGCCCTCCGTGAGCTTCCAGTCTAGCCAGAGAAAAGAAAACCAGGACAGAGAGGTGGCCTGATCCAGATCTGGTATAACAAGAGAGGGTCCTGGGGGGAAAAATGAGTGCAAACTGAAAGAGCAGAAGCTGGCCAGCCGAGAGCAGAGAACTAAGGGAGTCAGGCAGGAGAAAGACCAAGCGGAAAAGGCGGTTCTCCCTCAAGAGAGAATGTGACTTCTTAATGGGACTGAAGGAGGTTCCGAGGGGTTAGAGCCATTTCAGTGGTGTTTGCTTAAAAGTTTCAATTCTGTGAAATAAAGGATTAAAGCATAAATCCTGTGGGAAATTCCTATTTTTCTGAAAAGAGTACACAATTCATTTATCATCCATGTTCACAAAACTTTAGATAAACTCTTCATTCAAAGTATTTACTACTGGGATATGGATAAATCTCCTCTATAATTATGTTATGGAAAAAGCATTACTGAGATAAAAAGAATTTAATATGAAAAATACTGTCTCTGACTTCAATGCAATTTTTTTACCATATGATAAGATAGTGCCACTACTCCTATAGTTTCGTATCATAAGCAATTAAGTATAATCCTGGAAATAGGACTATTATATTCTGAATGAATTTATGTTCATTTATATGTTAATATATTAATGGTTATGTGCATATGTATAATCTATTGAAAACTGATCTCTTCCCAAAAGCTTGATATTTAATTCTCATTTAATTCACATTTAATTCTCAATAAAGTTCCTGTTTACTCTGCCATGAATGCAGAATATTAATAGTTTAAAAAACGATTCTGGTTCATCAGTCTGGAAAATAAGGTACCACAGCAATGTTGAATATCATATATACATTCTGCTTATGGGCCAAGGCATTTCATACTAAAATTTCTAATCAATTAATTCACTCATACAGTCTAAATTTATTGAGCACATAGTATATTTTAAACAATGTTGCTGATTACCAAAAAGAGAAGAAGTTTTAAGAGAAAATTATTGCTTTCTAAGAGACGAGCTCCCTCTGTCAAAGAAAGAAAGTTCACAGTAAGCATCTCAGTAACAATACAGGGTGAGACAGGGTTATGCACCAAAATCAGCAGTGCAAACAATAAATCCCTTTGGAGGCAAACAGTTAGGTCCTAAATGTCTGCTATTATTTTTATGAGTATTATTATTATTTCCACTATTCATTTCACTCGTAATAAAAGAATGTAATGTGGTCAAGAGCAGTGGAAACATTTAAGGGAGATGAGAGTGAAGACGATCCTGAGGAAGGTATAAGAAATGCACAGCTCTGGGGAAGAGAAAACAGCACTGCAGAAAATAGGATGTAAGAGAAACAAAGGGTTACTCTCCAATACAAACATGCCAAGGGAAGAGTCTGAACTACTAAAATATGTGGTTGCAAAGTTAGTAAGACAGAATCTTGCATCCTAGCTGATGAGGCTGGAGCACTTGTAGAAAACAGGAACCCACTTGAAGTTTCCAAGTAGAAGAGATTAGGAAAACTGAACTAGACCTTGTGTGAAGTGTTCATTGAAGAAAAGTGAAAAATGAAGAATGTTATGTATTTCAAAGACAATCAACTATGCTTCAACTCTGATCATAAAAGAAGGGTGAATTTTTAAAAAAACATCAGAGATTTCTTACCAGTTCAGATAAGAGGATGGGGTTACTGACATACCTTTGCAAGACATTAATGATATAGATTATTTAAGCATTTATGTATCACTATATCTTTCTATAGTTCAAATTGGGAGTTATTTATGTATCTGCTTCCAACTTTAAATCCTTGCCTGGACGGTGTTTTCCTTTGGTCATTCATATTGATAGTCTCATGACCAACTACAGTACCCATAAATGAGTAGGTGCTACTTAGTAAATATTTGTTGAGTGGACTTACTGAAGTTACTGAAATTTAGTGAATAAGCTTCTGAAGCTTACTGAAAAGACAAAAATAGTTAATCAGCTAACTAACCTAGCTACTTGACACCCGTTTGTTTCTGAACTGCCTGCCCATATTTAGTGTTTTATTTTAGCCCTGTTTCTCCTGACTCCATTCTAACTCTTCAGTTCTTAGACTTGCGGCCTTTTATGAAGTTTTCCAAAGTAACTTAAGAACAAGCCTTCCAAAATGATCTCCAGATCTTCAGAGTCCCACTGGGAACTCACTCAGAACGTGGTCAGAAACTCCGTAACGATCCAACTAGTACATTCTGATCCATGGAATTCAGTAGTTAAAATAATGGCCAGGAAGACCCCAACACAACACACCTTGAAATAAAGATTTCAAGCCAGATCTACACAGAGGAAGAGTTGGCAGACCTCAGATTTAAGTACTAGAGATCCATCTAAAATTTTGTTTCACAGCACTACTTCCTGGTCACCACTCAAGTGTCCCATTCTTCTACATCCAGATGGAATTTGTTTTTAAAGTAGGAACACTCCAGAATCAGGTCACTTTTAGGCAGAGATCAGCCTTCTTTGTGCCCACTCAAAACAATTCCTCTAAGACTGTAGCAGAAAATCTGAAGAGTGAGCACAGGGCATGAAACAAGGTGACCTGACAATCTGTATTAAGGCCAAGAAGGTACCCTTAGGCACAAGCCACACTGCATTTTTAGCCAGAAAATTTCAGGTTACAGGTTTGAAGTAATAGAGCTTGCAAAAAGTTGTGGGCAGAGATCTCCTTGTACTTCCAAAAACAACCCCTGGCAAAACTGCTTCTTTTTCGAGGTTGAATAGGATAAATAGAGAACTGCACACGCTTAAACACACACAGTTACACACACACACTCAAAGGATTACAGAAGCATATAAACCACAATCAAGAGTGGTTCTAGCCAGGTTTTAACCTCTTTGAGTTTACCTGTATTGTCTTTATCCCTGTAAAACATGTGTAACGTGTCTATTCTACAAAGTTAGTTTTTAAAGGAAATGAAAAGAGAAGCAGATACAAATTAAATGCATAAGACAAGAGACTGTAAAAGGCAATGTGATATAACTGTTGGTCTTCATTCTACTCTTCCCTGCTAGACTCCAGGCTCCTAGCATGGACAGCACACAGGGTAGGCGCTATACATACTCTGAATGAAAACTGACATCAAGATGCCAGTATCTATTGGGAGGCAAGAGGTACTTCTTGAACAGGTAAATTCACAGTCATTACATGACTTTTTTAAAAAGCAGTCAACCAAACATTTTGACTATATTTCTCTTGTTTTCGCTTTTTTCAAAAGTCACTGAATTTTCTGCTTTAAGTCAGCATCTCTCTTAAACAGTTTGTGTACTAGAAGTACAGGGTAAATCAAAGGGTGTCAGCACAATGTCTGTCGCCTATGTCACTTCGTGAGGTAATCAGTATAAGCATTGTCTCTTTTAACAAATTAGAAGCCCTTAACTTCTTAAAGCAGTTAATACCCAGTAGTAGCAGAATGTATATTTATAGAGTCAGAACACCTTAATTACAGTCTATTACCAGGGAATGTCTTAAGCAATAAGAAGATTGGAAAACATTATTTAAATATAATCATATTTGCATCTCACTTAATTATCAAGTTTATAATTGTTTTCAAAGAAAAAAACATCCTTTATAAAAGGCATTTTGTTAAAATTCTTCATGATAGATTGTTAATTTTACGTACCTCCCTCTCCTAATATCCAATGATATATGGTAATTGGAAAAAGAGAAACAGTTTCGTGACTAAGATGATAAAACAATGTTCTCTGATTTTGAAAAAGGTTACCTTTTCCCTTGACAGAAAATATGCACTTTTTTCTAAATCACTGAAGGAAATAAGACCCTCTACCCCATTCCCCAGCTCCTCTCTATCCCTGCCTTTAAGAATCTTTGCAACAGCAAAACAATGAGTGAGTTCTAAGCTCTAAAGGGACACAGTCAAGCCTACAACTCAAAATTAAACCCACCCATTTGCTAGAGCTCACAGCTCTACAGAAATCACAGTGCCAATATGAAAATACAAGAGACCAAGTCTCTGGAAAAGGCCTTGGAAATGAAGTGTTGATAACAAATCAAATCAAAGACTGTCCGCAGTACGTGTTCCAAAGGGTCTGAAAGCAATACAACTTTACTTCACTGTCCTGACTTCTAAGATGTCCATCAATGTGGAGGAATATAGTCTATTTCCAAATGGGTTGTAGCTCTCAGGAAGAGACAAACTGATGTACTGAAAACCAAGTCTTGGATACTTAAGGTTCAAAGGGTAACGCTCTCATCTATACTCAGTCTCCCTTACATGGGAGGCAAGCCTCTGAGGTTCAGAGTCTGACAATGAGAGTCACGTATCCAGGTACTTAGGATAAGGCAGTCCTGAGCAATCTGTTTAACTAAACAGCATTACTGCCTAAATTGGGGGATGGGGTGCAGTGGGGAACAGTCTGGATTCATTTGCAGCAATTTCGCTGTAGAACTTAAATATTTTTGAAGAAATATGGTAACGTGATTATCCTTCTGGAACTAGATCCACTGACACTGTCACATTAACTCACAGCTTGTTAAATACTGTGCAATCTTTCTATAACATTCTTTGTTTGAGACTAGAATCAGCATATGGGAATTGCTCTTTTCCTGTTAAACTGAAGTCATTACTAACTACTCATCTGTGACATGTATGCTTTCTTGTAACCAGGGATTTTAGCTTCACAAAATTTAGAAACTGCCACACTGTTGCTTGGCATCGCTTTCAAATGTGACATCATTTAAATTTTGGAAAACTCCGTTTTAGTAAAAACACAAGTGGGTGCCAGGTTAAAGATGGCCCAAAAGCGGCAGCAGGGTCTCTAACAGGGACCAACTACGGTTCATTCTTTCAATCTTTACCTTCACATGCCTTTCATTAGAATCACATGGAATTACGATGAGATCAACAAAAGCATTTCAAAATGGGTTATCAGATTACCAGAATACAGAATGGCTTCCAGTTACTGAAGATCTGTATAGGAGAAAAACTGACGTGGAGAGGAAAAAGTCCCATTTTCAGTTTCCTTAATTTCCAAAGCCTAAGGAATACGAGTATTTTTAAATAGACACATTAACAAACACTATATATGTGCATAATAATCAAAATACAATATAAAACAAACACAAATATAGATATGAAACTACTGAGTCATGTAGCGCAGAACACAAAATAAACAGGGAACTGTGTCAAAATGATAAAGAAGTCTGCAGAGACTCAGTATCATTCAGACCCTCTGAGAGTCCCATTTGGGAAATTCCTGAATGATTTCTAAAACTTCCTCCATTATCTGAAAACTTGCATAGCAAAAAGAGAAATTCAAGTCACCTCATCAATACAAGCCCCTAGTCAGAACTTATGAATTTTTGATTCCAAATATAATTTTTGACAGCAGCACTTGTCAACAAAAATTTAGGATTAGTGCTCTTAGTAGAGATCTCTTTTCTATCAAATAAAAACAATTCTAATGGTTCATTGTAATTTCCCCTAGAAAATATAAGTGGCATCTTATGTGTCACTGTTAAGAAAATGCTTTGGGCTTCTAACCTTAAAAGAAAAAAAACCTTTATTAATTTTAATCATTTTGTTATTTTTGATAGACATATTTTGTAAATAAATATCTTTACCGCTGATGTTAAAAGCATGTCTGCTTCTTGGAAAAACACACACACACACACACACACACACACACACACACACACACTTAGCTTGAAAACTTAGGACATTTGGTTGCAAATGATGCCTCAGAATCACTGTACCATGGAATACAACCTACAGTGGCTATGAAATCATGTGACTATTTATTATTCTCCTGCGGAAAAACTGGATGACCTCAGTAGTAAAACATCATTTTTATTCACAAAGTGTATATGATCATGTAGCACATATCCCATATATGGAAAAAAAATGATAAATTCTAAAATGTCCAGAGAGAATCACAAAATATTATCTGTGAGAAACTACTCCTCAGGAAAGGGTCTGATGCATTCTGAAAAAGTTACCACAACCTACTTACAAATAAGACAGTGATTAATTCTGAAGGGGAATTCTGTAAGAATACAAAAAGTAAGGTATGAGGCAAAATCTCTGGCTTTCAATAAGTCATGTATTAACACATGGGAAGGATGCTCAACATCACTAATTAGAGAAATGCAAATCAAAACTACGATGAGGTATCACCTCACACCGGTCAGAATGGCCATCATCAAAATATCTACAAACAATAAAGGCTGCAGAGGCTGTGGGAACCCTGTTGCACTGGTGGTGGGAATGTAAATTGATACACTATGGAGCAGAGTATGGAGGTTCCTTAAAAACTAAAAATAGAATTACCATATGACCCAGCAATCCCACTACTGGGCATATACCCTGAGAAAACCATAATTCAAAAAGAGTCATGTACCACAATGTTCATTGCAGCCCTATTTACAATAGCCAGGACATGGAAGCAACCTAAGTGTCTATCAACAGATGAATGGATAAAGAAGATGTGGCACATATATACAATGGAATATTACTCAGCCATAAAAAGAAATGAAATTGAGTTATTTGTAGTGAGGTGGATGGACCTAGAGTCTGTCATACAGAGTGAAGTAAGTCAGAAAGAGAAAAACAAATACCGTATGCTAACACATATATATGGAATCTAAAAAAAAAAAAAGTTTCTGAAGAACCTAAGGGCAGGACAGGAATAAAGATGCAGACGTATAGAATGGACTTGAGGATATGGGGAGGGGGAAGGGTAAGCTGGGACGAAGTGAGGGAGTGGCATGGACATATATACACTACCAAATGTAAAATAGACAGCTAGTGGGAAGCAGCTGCATAGCATAGGGAGATCAGCTCGGTGCTCTGTGACCACCTAGAGGGGTGGGATAGGGAGGGTGGGAGGGAGGGAGATGCAAGAGGGAAGAGATATGGGAACATATGTATATGTACAACTGATTCACTTTGTTATAAAGCAGAAACGAACACACCATTGTAAAGCAATTATACTCCAATAAAGATGTTATTAAAAAAAAGTCATGTATGAAACTTAAGTATCAGTACAAATGCAATTTAAAATAAAAATGATGGCATAGGTCATTAATGACCCAAAGAATAAGGCACAGATGGACAATGTGAAAAAATAACCCAAAACATTTCTTTCAAGAACTTTTACAATTCAGAGTGGCCTCAAACACCAAAGTTTATACAACAGAAATCCAAACAGAAGAACTGATGAATTGAGGCATATATTTTTCCAAGGGAACAGTGCCTGTAGTCTGTTGGAATAAGTTGATGCCACACTTCCCTATAATACCTGACAGCTAGAATTCCGCTCAGTATCTGTCCTGATTATAATTCCCTAAGTTAAAAGTTAACATAAGGCCTTAGAAATACCATTTTTGAACAGTCTAATGAGTACTCCCATAGTTAATGATATATGAAAATTATAAAGATCAGAAACAGAAGGATTATAATTATTATAATAATAAATATTAACACAGCCCTTCGGCATTCACCGAAACCATTCTACATGTATTATTATTATTATTTTTTTTTTTTTTGCGGTACGCGGGCCTCTCACCGTTGGGGCCTCTCCCGCTGCGGAGCACAGGCTCCGGACGCGCAGGCTCAGCGGCCATGGCTCACGGGCCCAGCCGCTCCGCGACATGGGGGATCTTCCCGGACCGGGGCACGAACCCGTGTCCCCTGCATCGGCAGGCAGACTCTCAACCACTGCGCCACCAGGGAAGCCCCACGTGTATTATTTAAATTGACTCTTCCCCTCGCCACACAACCTGAGCCCAAGTAATATTACTCACAGCCTATAGATGGGGAGGCTGTAAACTAGAGATGTTAGAGACTTACTCTAAATCTGATTTTATTCCAACAAAGCCACTCCACTGATAAGAAAACACAGCTACCACCTATGGATCTTCCGAACACAGCTGGACATAAACCTATTCCAGACAATCAGATGGCCCTGAGATGGCTGAAACGTCTTTATTTTGTTTTCTACATAGCTGGTGAACAAATAAGCTTGGAAAGAGGACAAAGTCCTCAGATAATAGAAAAAGACAAAAAAAAAAAAAAAAAACCAAAACACCAAAACCAAAAAGGTTGAAACATACTGTGATGCATGTTTATGACCGCTAAAGTAATAAATACCTCTTAAACTCCAGGAATAGTGGTTCCAACAATAAGAAAAATGTATGGTAGACTCAGTCTTTATTATTTGTGTATGAGAACCAGTCCTCCTTGTGCTGTGATTTCAGTACTTTGTTTTAAGAGGGTTATTATTCAGTTAAGAATTTTGAGGACAGAACAGGGCCTACTAATAATTGGGTTTAGTATGTGTTGACATTTTTATCATAAGATTATCATTTTCTTTGTGACGTATGACTTTTAAAAGATGTGTTGTATTAAAATCACTTCACATATTTAAGGGTCAACATTTTTTCAAACATCTTGAGTTCCATACTGTCTTATGAAATCAATTTACGATATCAACTTACATACTCTCCCTATGGAACTCAATACTAGAAGTTAATTTGTTACAAGTTAGAAAGGAGGATCTAAGTTTCCTTTTCTAAAAAAAATTTTAAAATTAACCAAGGCATCAATATAGAAATCCTATCATCTACAAGTTAAAATGGACCCCTCAGATCCAGCTATATATCAACTATTTTCTTCATGTCAGGCATACTGGAACCATCAAGGCAAAAATAAAGCAAATGGATATAAATTATATGAATCAATAAAGTTCAATCCTTACTGAATATCTCTTGCAGTAGGGAATTTAAGAGCAAGTTTACTAAAAGTACTGAGGTTTCATGATATGGCCATAATAATAGGGGCTTCCAGAAAAGGAAACAGAAAGGATATAAAAAGCATGGGCCGAAAAAGAATTAATTTAAAAATAAACTTGATAATGTAGAGAGGGATAAAACTTGATAGGGATCCATGTAGAGCAACTGTCTCCAAATTTGTAATTCAAGAAAAATATAAAGGCCTCAATTCCCAGAACACCAAAAATAAAACAGAAGCCTCTGGCACTCCAAAAAGGCTCCATGTGCTTATGAAGACTACTAAATTATAACCTGAATTGTGATTTGGTGCATATGACTTTCTTGTGTTCATTTTATTCATAGCTTTCTGACTGAGAATACAGGAGATCCAATCCCTCCATCTACTCGAGAAGGTCTGTGTAAGTACACATACTTCAAAATGAGTATGTTTAAACAGAGGTTTAAGCAGCTCCTTGAAAACTCTGTATGAGAAAGTATGTAACTGATTGAAAGGCTCATAATCGTTTTTGTTTTTTTTTTTTTCAACTCTTGAAAAAACGAGAACTTCAGTTATCTCCACTGGCGACTGTCTCTCCATGTCAATTGCACAGGTACACTGATCACTGGTGAATCCGAAGATCTAAAGCGGAGTGAGGGTGTGAAAAACCCATCTGGGGATCGGCAGGCAGAAGCAAGTGAAATGTGAGCGTCACATCCAAGAAGGGCAGCAGAAGAAGAGGAAGCAAAGGAGAAACCCAGATAGCAGAAAGAGTTCGTGGAGAGAGGAAACCAACTTGGGAAGTGCGGAGAAGGGCAAGGAAGCGGGAGATGCACGAGGAGGAACGCGAGCAAGGCCGGGCGGGCGGCGGGCGGCAGGCGGGCAGGACGCGGGTCCCCGTGCAGTCAGGGCGCAGGGAGGGCGATCGGGAAGCGGCGCGGCGGGGAGCTCCGCGCACCGGGAAGCGGGCGAGGAAGCCGGACGGCGAGCGCGGCTGCTTCCGTAGGACTTCCTGCGACTACACGCCCGCAGCCCGGTGGAGAGCACGCGTGGCTGCAGCGGCCCCGGGGCGCAGGGGACAGCGAGCGCCACCGACACACCCAAAGCTCGGGTCGGTCGCTGCAGCTTCAAAGGCAGGGCCCCTGACAGTAAGCAGCCTCCTTCCCAGACACCAGCGATTCACTCTGACTCGAGCTTCTTGAGAAGCCCTTGCAAGAAAATGGAATCCTATTCTTGTTACTGGTCTGCGGTTCTGATTTTTTTAGTTCTCCTTCAAAATAAGACAGTTTTACTCTTGGCTTCTAATTCTGGGACCGTACTAACCACTAAAACACACTGGGGCTTTAAAGCTCATTCATAAAATACAAATTACTTTTTTTATTAATCCAACAGAGACAAATCGTTTGATATTTAGATGACGAAAGGTTTTGTTTATTTGTATGTCTCACCCAATCCAACCTTTGCTTTTTATGTGTTTGTAACAAACAGAAGCCGAGCCAGAAAGCCACGCTGTCAAGACCCCATCTGGTGCAGGGGCAGTTACCCAGGAGTGCAAATAATTTAAGAAACACAAAGCCCAGAGGATTTCCAGGACAGCACCACAGCCCCACGTCAATCAAACAACTTCCCCCTACAAGAGTTTGCTGATCACAGCCTTTTTGCTGTAATGGAGCCAAGAAGAGGCAGTCACTTAGACTAATATAGATTTTTTTAACGGGAGATTACAGCTATCGCTATAGAAAGAATGCAAGTTGAACATGAATTATGACGAAAACCAGACTTAAAATGTCTTATATAGAAAGGCAATGGTTTTATCTCTCAGACAATAAACAAAGGTAGATTAGGGCTTAAGTAGAAAGCCGAATGGAACACTGCTGATATGACAGTCACCTAGTGTTTGAAACCCCCGGAACATACAGCATCTCAAATCCGTGCTCACCGCAGATGAGAAAGTAGAACTGACCAAGCCTGAGCGCTCCAGCTAGACTGCCTGGGTTCAAATCCTGATGCTGTGACTGCTCCCTGTTGTAGCCTAAGCAACTGATTAAACTTCCCTGAGAAATGGGGATGACAGCAGTTCCTGTCTCAGGTGGAGACAAGCCACTCCAGCAGTGCTCGACAACTGTGAACCATTATCATCGTTTGCAGGTGGCCCCTAATGGAAAACTAACCTCTTGGGATGCAGCCTTTCCCCTGCAAAAGCTAGCTCACCTGTGGCCGGTGGTGGCTCTCATTTCTTTTTTAGTGATCAGTGCTCGCCACGCACCCGCCAAATCAGTTGTTGCTTCGAGTCACTCGTTTCTATGCAAACTGTGGCCAGCCTCTGGGCAAAGTCTGCATTCCCTCTGCACCCTGATCTTCACAAGTGAAAACACTACGACCCATTTAATACTGTGCTCCCTCCCATCATTAAAGGGCAGCACACAGCTTTAGCAGACAGGAAACTCGCCCAGTGCACATGCTAGCCAGCTGGCAAACAGAGGCATCTTCAACAAAGTCCACTCCTCCTACATACAGTCTGATAAGCTCCATTTTAATGGAGCCAAAACATACATTTCCTTCCTCTATTTCTGTATTTAGCAGACACGAGAGCCGGACAGTCATGTCAGGGATTATAAAACTGCAATAAAGAGATTTCTAAACCACCAAGACTACTAGAACAGCAGGACTAAATTTCGCCTACTCACTTTCAACCAAAAGTATGCACCCCTTCAGTTGTGGAAAAGTACAGAAGATTTAAAAGCCCCTACTCATCAACTAGAATGTACTCTTCGAGGAAACGCTTTCTCCTGTCACCTAAATAGTTTGTAAATCTCAGACAGATATTACTTTTAAATCTCCAGCTATCTCCTTCAAAAAGATTTTTAAAGTTGCTGATAGACACAAGGTGACATCTTGAAAACTATGTTTGAAAGATGCAATTAGCTACGGTTTCTAGGAAGCTTTGGAATGTTTTTGTTATTAAGGAAGAAATAGACAAATACCAGTCCTACAAGTAATGAGCTGTTCTAGAAGTAAAGAAATTCATCAAATAGATCCTCTCCTTGATTTCACCTTCATGGCTCCAGGTCCATGCAGATTTGGGAATACACAATAATAGGAAGTCTTAATACTTTCCCAAAGCTGTTTAAAAGAATATTTAAGTGCTGAACAGATTCACACATGAAATCAAAGGGACTTCCCAATTCTCATATAAAAGCAAGTTTTTTAGTTTAAAAAACTACAGACAGAAGGCCAAGGGTATGGTCTTATAAAAAAAAAAAAAAAGCTTTGAAACGTGTTCCTTGGCTTTTAAGATGAAATTAAAGTGATTAGTAAAAATCAAGTATTCAAAGAAGTCTCAGACACTCTTATTTCACCGTGAGAAACGTCTCAGCAGCTATTATTTCGTTATCACTTTATTGGCCATCTCTCAAGGAGACATGTATATTAAAAAGAGCAAAGAGGGGCTTCCCTGGTGGCGCAGTGGTTGGGAATCCGCCTGCCAATGCAGGGGACACGGGTTCGATCCCTGGTCCGGGAAGATCCCACATGCCGCGGAGCAACTGGGCCCGTGGGCCACAACTACTAGAGCCCACGCAACTGGAGCTCATGCTCCGCAACAAGAGAGGCCACTGTGATGAGAAGCCTGCGTACCACAATGAGGAGTGGCCCCCGCTCTCTGCAACTAGAGAGACCGCAAACAGCAACAAAGACCCAATGCAGCCATAAATAAATAAATAAATAAAAAGAGAAAAGAGGGCTTCAATATCCTCTCACTGCCATAAACCTGGACTTCCCAAAGCAGCATTACTTATGGCTCTGCTCAGCTCCTGACAAGCCCTACTCATCAATATCCTCGTTAGATCTTCTGAAGGTCTAAATCATCCTTGCCCACTTAGCATCCAAGTATCAACCACTTACAGGTAACGTTCACCATGAAGCCAATACATAAACCACAAATATCAGAACACGACATCTGGCTGACAAATATTCAACAAATGGAAGTTAAAACTATACATTCCCGACTCATGACCGTAGAGGCTAATATTGTTATCCCTCATATTTTAAGGGTACATCATTTATCAATTTGCATCTTTGATTACTTTGTGGTACCTCGACTGTAATATCAATAAAGTGCAACACGGTGGTGTGGGTCTTCATTTTTTTACGGTTCGCAAACGTATTTGGGCCTCCCTTTGCCTCGGTTTCACTGACCTCGTCACACTTGGTTCAAGGACATTAATCAGTAAAAGACAGGATTTGCAACCACAGTGCAAAATACAACATAAGTTGTAACCAGCAGTATGACACTTTAGGAACAATACATTAGGGCAGACTTCAAAAAATGTCTATCAAGTATGCAACATCAGGTAATCCTTTTCCTCTCTGAAACCTGACAATCCAATTTCACAGTTTTCTCAACCCCTAAAAGTCTTATGCTCTTCTGGCCAAAGTGTACTTCTCCTAAGTGCCAATGTAATACAACATGTTTGAGAACCCACTGTATCCAAGGCATTGTAAAAAGAACAGAAATTGGGTACGCTTTTACTCTCCTCACACTTGCAATGCCAAGTGGATTCTGGTATGGGCTATACTAAAGCCATAAATAAGTGAAAGCGCAGGGCAAGGATGTTTAAATCTAAATGAGTGGAAATGGAAAGGCTTCAGGAAGAAGAAATACAAAAGTCAACATCTGAGGAATAGGTAGAATTCCTATAGTTAAGCCTGGTTGAAAGAAAGGCATTTCAGAGAGGGGAGAACATGAAGGAAGGTAGGTTTGGCCATGTTCTGGAACTCAATACTACTTTAAGGATAGAACACATGGTATTGTAAAGATGGAACTGGTAAACTGGGAGCAGAGTTTAGGGTCACGCATGCCAAGCTAATGATGATAAGCAGTTGATAAACCCAAACTCAGAGTCAACTTGGGTCTAGAGATAAAGCACTGGAATGATTTCATTCAGATCAAAAGGTGAAAGCATATAATCCTCAAGGAAAATTGCAGCGATTAAGAGGAAAGTCAAGCACAGACCAGAACGAGTGTAGCAGGGATTCAGTGCTTCGGAGGCCAAGCCAAGAGAGATACTCAAGAGAGTGGTTGGCAGCATCCAATTCATTTAAGTGGTACAGTCGGATGGAAAGACCATTGGGCTTGGCTGCCATGAGGCCACTGGTGTCCTCAATATAGCAGTGTCCACAAATGGAGGAGTCATGGAGATGTACATGAAAAGAGCCCCAGATTCAGGCTTTCAATATTTCCCCCCTCTAAAGTGATTTCTATATATGAGTATGTTTACCTTTTATCTGAAAAAGGAGATGGGATTCCATATCTGGCTTAGAAACATTCTAATTAATAAACCTCAAAGAGCAGCATTTTGACTTTGTGCTGCCAAGTACAAGATGGAACCCATCTGGAAATAAATAAAAAGTAGCCTTTTGTTTCATTTTACCTTGTATTTTTCTAAACTGTCAAGGGAACTATCTTCATTATTTCCCGACTGTCACCTAAAATCAGTGCAGTGCTTGAACCATAACCTATCTCTCAGCTTCAGTAACCATACATTAGCTATACAATTGCAACTGAACTTTTCCTAGATTCCAAGAACTGCAATTGGATTATAATCCAAAAGAGAAGAAGATAAATGCCATTTAACTACCTTCTATAAAACATCCAGGATAGTTTTTGTTCACAAATACGTGCTGTGAGAACAAGTATAAAATGGTTTAGAGTTGTTTGAGAAGGCATTTACCAAAAGTAAGTGAATATATTCAGGGAGAATAGTTTTGATTCAGGGGGAATAAAATAAAATTAAATGTAAAATTAAATAAAGGAAAGCAAATCCCTTAATAAGTGGAAAGAAAAAATGAAATACAAAAAACTCATTGAAACCTTATCTGGATTTGATCTGTCTTAAAAGCCAACAAAAAAGTACTTTCTGATAAACAAAGCTCAGAGTAAGAACCACTTTAAATTTATTTTGATCTGCAATGCCAAGAATACAGGATAAAGTTCCACTCTCCTAAAGTCAAAGGAGAAAAATAGATAGCTGGAATATAAGGGAAAGAATCAAGTAGAAAAAATAAATTCCAAAATAACATTAAGAAAATCATTAAGAAAGACTAGGGCGAGGGCTTCCCTGGTGGTGCAGTGGTTAAGAATCCACCTGCCAATGCAGGGCACACGGGTTGAAGCCCTGGTCCGGGAAGATCCCACATGCCGTGGAGCAACTAAGCCCATGTGCCACAACTACTGAGCCTGTGCTCTAGAGCCCACGAGCCACAACAACTGAGCCCACGTGCCACAACTACTGAGCCCGCGTGCTACAACTACTGAAGCCCATGCGCCTAGAGCCTGTGCTCCACAAGATAAGCCACCGCAATGAGAAGCCCGCACACCGCAACAAAGAGTAGCCCCCACTCGCTGCAACTAGAGAAAGCCCTGTGCAGCAACGGAGACCCAACGCAGCCAAAAATAAATAGATAAAATAAATAAATAAAAAGACAGACTAGGGCGAGACAGGCACTGATAGTGTTTCCTATGGTTCGATTAGGTATACATTGGATGCTAAACTGTCATTTACAGCCGGGGCAAAAAAAAAAAAAAAAAAGTAAAGAGAAAAACCTATATAAAGAAATAATAGCCAGAGGAAGAGAAGGGGGAAAATCCAAGATATTTATATAATAATAATGGAAGTTTTCGCCTTGCTCTGTATCGTATGCTCACTACACCAAGAAAGAGATGTTTGCTCTGTAGGATGATCAGCCTAATAGCCAAAACGGTTCCTTAATCCATTTTGGAAGAACTGCTTTTTAATGTTAAAGATCATTCCATTCCTCTCTAACTAACTGAATATGATAATCTTCCATAAGGAAACTATATCCTTTTACAGGAATAACTATCCAGCCATTTATAAAGTGTTTTCACCTGAAAGAAACATTGAAGAAACAAAACAACCATATTTAAAGGAAAAAAAAAAAAAAAAAAAAGTCTGCCCTCTGTCTAAGAAACAGAGGAAAACCCAGACAAACAAAAGCCAAACCAACAGGTATCTTCACCTTGCAACTGAACATGAGGGTTCAAATACAGACCCTGGACCAAACCAGCCCATTTCAGCGGTGGACACACCTCCTCCTGCTTTCCAAAGCCACTTCTGAAGCTGTCTTGAGTTTGGGGATGTCTTGGGTCCAATACCCTTCTGCATGGCATTCACCACAATTCTTTAAAACAGAAATGGAAATGGTGGCATGGCGGGGGTATAAATCACAAATTTCACTGATAGGGGAGCTGCATTAACATTTTAAATTATATAATATAGCTATTAGGACTGAAAGCTAAAAAGAAACAAGAAATTTACATGAAATACCTCAGATGTCTAAAAAGACAGATTTTTTTCCCCGTTTTTCCAACGCAATAGATTAAATGATTAAAATTAGCTTGCAATAGATTAAATGATTAAAATTAGCTTAACTACAACCAATAAAGAAATGTCAATTGCATCCATATTGTACAGCGGCGTCATAGATAAAAACGGAATGTTAAAGAAATGCTAAAAAATATAGATTAAATTTATATTTTAAAATAGTTCATTTTCACTACATGTAGGTTGAAATTTATCATTCAAAAGACAGGATAAGAAAAGCATTTAAAATAAATGAGGTTCCTTCATTATTCTTTTGTTAATTTGTTTTTATAAATGCTGAGGAGTCTATGTAAAATGCCACAAATGGTTTCTCAACCGCATTTTAATAACTTATTGCACATTTCAGGCCTATCTCACAGATATTGTCTGTAGTTTTCAACCTGCCAAGGGGCTTATGGGTGTTACGAGTAAAGAAAAGTCCAGTTTCTCAGTTTCTTGGAAGGTAAAAAAAATCCTTAATTCAAACGGATTGCTTTTTTTTAAACTGGTCTCAAAAATAGATAAATGTTGGAGGCATTTTAAGTTAAAAGGAGAATAATAATACCAAGTTAAATTCTTATTAATGATCATTTTATAACCAATTCTTCAGACCAACTGGATTTTATGTATATGAACCCAAAGAGGCATCTATTGCTCAGGTGTGTGAAAGAGACATTAAGCCTAGATTTTCTGCAGTAACGTTTTAACCTTCCAGGGTAACTTCTAGACTAAATATTTGATTCCCATATCTTCATAAGATATTGATAGAGAAATAATATGGAATATACCAACTGACTTATTATATGATCATCAATTCCCCAATGCATACTAAGTGATATTCTAATTCTGTTCTCCCATCCATCTACAAAAGGAAAAATAAAGATGAATGAATAGCAAGTATCAGGCAGATTTCCTCAACAAATGTCAAAATTATTTAGTGTTATAGATATAAATGAGCATGGTGACCAGAGACGAATTCTAGTTCAGTCCTTTATTTAACTAGCTGTGTGATCATGGGAAATTCAGTTGTCACTTTTCTCCTTTGTAAAATAAGATGAGTCTGCTCAAGTGGATAGAGGTCATGCCCCTTCTATCACTCAAAATAAAACAGGATCCTATGGTCACTCTGAACAATACCTGAATTAAAGAAAAACAAAGAAACAAAATTTAAACTTGAGCAGCAGATACAAAACTGACCATTCAGGGCAAGTTCAGCCATTGAGGAAAGAAGTGTTTCCTTGGCCACGGTCTGCTTTACCTCAACAAAAAAGTGTGCAAAGACTCTTAAGAATAGATCCACATGTGCACATGTATGCAGGAAGCAGAACATTGTACACTCATGCACATGATGAAATGTACCCACCAGCCAAGGAAATGGGGCACAGAGCTAAGAAAATTCAGAGACTAAGCAGTTCACTCTACATCTAACCTCCAACAGGAGATGAAATTTATTCTTTTCTTAGTTTCCTTTTGTACATGGTTTTATCCATGTTACCTAAGGAACTAAAATGCACAATATTGTCAGGCTCAGTAAGTTTGCTCCAATTTTACACAATCATCTTTGGTCGAAATAAGGTTGACCAACTATTTCTACAGAAGTGTTTATGCAAATAAGCCCCATTTTCTCCTACATTAGGAAAAGAAGAAATATCGGTGGAATTTTGTCCTTCTTGATCTGTGGCTAGAGGCTTGGAATCAGATCTAAAAACACTGCCCAGGCTGTTCCATTATATTACAAATAGGTGAATTTTTAAAAAATATCTTTTCAAAATAACACATTAAACATGATCTGAAATCATCATATTAGCCTAATTCCACAACACGGTTTGATTACACCAGACCAAAAGTTCTGGCAAAATGTTCACCTGACATCACGGGAACCAAACAAGGAGGTGGTTGGTTGAAATGTCCACGTTTCTACCAGTGGAGACACCAAAATGCTGTTAAAAACACTACACTGCGAATGGAAATAATGTGCTTTCTCAGAGCCAGTCCCACTTTCAGTGAATAGCTGGGTGATGTGTTTGGGATACTAGTTTGCAATTTGGTACCTATTTATTTAGGGCTTGATGCACTTGTTCCAAATGAAAATATTTCAAAATAGTCTTTAAGATGAATGTGCAGAGCCGCTGCTTC
Organism: Phocoena phocoena; assembly: GCF_963924675.1. Classification (NCBI taxonomy): domain Eukaryota; kingdom Metazoa; phylum Chordata; class Mammalia; order Artiodactyla; family Phocoenidae; genus Phocoena; species Phocoena phocoena. Next base: position 58,363,859 of record NC_089235.1, read on the forward strand.
TTTAGAGTAGCAGCCTTATTTGTTTTACACAAAACTATAATTTAAGGATGCCAATCATTTTAAGCAAAGCAGTTTGCAAAAAAATAAAATACAGGCAAAACCAGAGGAATTTTTCTTTATACTAAAACAGTTTTAGAGTAAAATGTGTCAGGTTGAAGTATCCACTATACATGCAGTTTAATTTTAACCCTGCGCATTGAAAATATTTCACATTTTCTTACTAATTTTGGAAAATTCCGTAGGACTATCTTACACTGATTTCAAAGCTGGTTGAAATTTTTTTTCTTTTTCCTTCAATCAAATTTTTAGATACAAATTGCCTCAGACGCAAATGAGAAACAACTAAATGTCATGTTATTTTATACTGTTCATCATTTTTGCAACTAACCTCAAGAAATAAATATATGCTTTTCGAATACCACTCTTATTTAAAGTAAAAATAAAACTGCAAACGACATAAGAAAGGATTTCTCCGTAGTGACTCCTTAGAAATGACCAAAATATCTTATATCACAGGTAGGTATGGAAGGGAAGCTCAAATCACTAATCAATTTCTGATGCCTCAAAATGAGTTTCTGAAAAGATAACACACACACAAGAATAAAAAATGAATGCAAAATTAATTTGCATTTTATGGGAGATAAAAAGGGTTCTACAATAAGAAAAGTCTCAAAAGATGAAGTATTTCCTCTCCTTTCTGAAAAGCTTAAAAAAGCAAAACTCAGTATTTCAAAATCAATGGACTTAAAGCAATTCAAGAGAATTTGGAGAACATTTCTCTAAAAACCAATCCAGAACACAGGATGTCAATTTGGAAATAATGGAAGCGTACTGTGCTTTAAAATTTGAAAACTTTTTAAAGACAGAAAATCAAGTTAACATCTCAGTGATTAACTTAGGGGGTGCATAGCCAAGAACAACTTTCGGCACTTAAAACATAAAACTGTCAGTTTCCTCTGCTTGGAGACAAAACATACAAAAAGCAAATATTCACTGCTATATTTTCCTAGACATTAAAGACAGAACTAACTTTTATAAAAGGAGATCACTGGGTATTTCCACCTATTTTATACTTACGCCGTAGCTCCTAAAAATCAGTTACAAATTCCAAACCTCAGAACCATCCATAGCAGATGGCTACTAAGTGTTCGTTACTCCCCAAACCTTGATGGAAATACAATCATTTACTGAACTTCACTACAGCTCAAGGCACAAATATGATAAACAGTCTGTGCTTGATGTTATTGAATATAAGCTACCATAAACAAGTAAAACTCTTTCCTAAAGATCTCCAAGGGCTGAAAGCATGATGCTTGGCATTCTATTTCTTGCAAATCTAAAGCACATTGATGGTGAGCATAATTTAAGTACTCTCTTCCCTGAATCAAGATACGTTCATTTCAAGCATCATCCATGATCAAACGATCAAATTCATATTTATAAACTTGGAATACAGAGTTTGGTGGAAGCACTGAGTATCTAAAATTGCCTTAATTTTTTTGCCAGAAATATGTCACAGTTGGTGCTTAGAATTGTTGCAAAATTATACCACAACTTTATTTAATTTCATTGGATGCATTTCCTCATAGAAATGGAATGGCAAAGGGCTGCTCAAGAGCAAACAATAAAATCAAATTATTATTTTACAGTATAGAAGTTCTTCTTCTCGTGCCTCTCTCCCTAAAAATATAAATATTATAAAGAAATGGAAGGAAAAATCCTAGAGCTGGCACATTTTTCCACTGAAAGGAGAAATCCTCACTCCTCCAAAACCTGAAATATTAGATCCCAAAGAGGAAAAAAAAAAAAGGTAATAAAGCATGGCAGAATAATCCAGAGGACGCATGCTTGCTCTCAGCATAATTATCTTTAGCATCCTGAGATGAACACCATCACGCTGCCCATGATCTCTGCTTACTCCTCTGAAAACCATCCAGAGGATTTTCAAAAAGGAGAAATTCTAGTTGTGCTTTCAAATGCCAAATTAACTTACAGGGCTTCCACTCCTGAAGGGAAACAGCACAGTAGCACACCAGAAGCTAGAGGATGCTTTTTGTCACGCAAAGCCAGAACTGATGAGTGGGACCCCAGTGGGGTTTATCTAAAATTCCCAAGTACCACAGGCAAAGAGGTCAGAGTTTTCCATGTCAAAAATATATAAGTAAGTAAAGCCATACACAGCAACAGTTCCTTATGTTATAATGGATTGTGCAGTATCCAAATCCCTCTTCTGTTCAGATATACATACATAAATCTTTTTAACTAGGAACCGAAAATGGGAAAAACAAAAAGGAGGGAAATCTGCTTATGCTAATATCTACCCCCCTATTTTCCATTTCTAATCATCACTGGTCTCACTTTTTAATTTTTATCACTGCCAATGGAATTATTCAGGGAGTGAGGCAAGCATGTATACACATAATTAAATGTTAACAATGATACACTGAACTATCCTGGGAGTAAAAAGTACAAGACAGGTGTGTACAGAGTATACACAAATATGGGGAATGCTAAAGAGTTGAATGTTTTGACAAAGTGAACATGCAAGATCATACACAAACATTTACACATAAAATGTGTACTTTATGATTTTTACTACTAGCCTGAAATCTTGAGTGACAGCTTTCTTATTTAAAGCTTATCAAAGTACAAAGGAAAAGTAAAATGTAAATAATGAGGACACTCTTTCAACAACATAAATTGTCTTAAGAAGGAGACATTTAAAAGTAGAATAAACAGTGATGGGACAGAGAGCAAAATAAAGAGTTTATTGTAATTGAGGTTTAGATGACAGGGGGCTTCTTAAAGTAATTTACCACATCTTGCATCCAATGAATGTAATGCAAATTCATTCTAAATACAAAAGAGAAACATCTCCTTACTATCTGCTTGTAAATTACAGGAAAAATGAGGTTTCATATTACTCATTACTTAAATGTGTTACTGCTTACACTGGCCACTTGTACCTAAAGTTAGCTTCTAAAAGGTACCTAAGTTGGCAAACCTGAGGAGTAAAATTTGCAATAATCTTTAAAAAAATACTTCCAAAAATAAGTTAAAGACAGTATTAAACATAATCGTTTGTGTTTTTTCAATTTATAATTTAATCAATTTATTAACATAAAAATTTAGCAGCCAAATACAGAAAAATACATGATTTTAAACAATCTCAAAGATGTATCTATAAATAACTGGTGAAGAGCTATTAATTATTTAACAATCAGACTAATACGTATTGAGAAAATTTAATAACATGGGCCTTGATTAAAAGTTATATATATATATATATATATATATATATATATATATATATATATATGACCAGTCTTAACTTCCATCAGTTGAATGGTATTTTAAAAAATTAAAACGAGCTAGATTCTCTTCTCAAAAATATTTAATGGTATCAAAAAGTAAAGCAGAAACAAATGCCAAAATCTCTTTTAAGAACTTTTATATGTTCAGAGCTACTTAATAGTATTGAAAGAAAAAACAGGCTGATGTATTTCTTTCTACATCTTTCAGAGCTAAAGATGTGTGAATACTGACATCACAAAGAAGTCACAAGTAGAAGTTGGTTTTAATTTGTTTTGCCACTCTCACTCTCATTTCAGAACCAAAATTCTAATTAAATTAATCCTCAGATAGGTGTTGGGATGCATTAAGTAATTAAAATGGATATTACAAAGACTAAAGTCATTTCAAAAAAAATATGTACTATGTTAAAATTCCACTCGGTGCCTGTAATGCGAAAACATTCTATATGAGTGAAAATACAGACATGGGCATGTACATGTACATAGTTCATATGAAGCCACTAATTCATATGCTACACTTGTGCATAGCTCAGAGAAAACAATAAAGCTAAAATAGATTAGTAATGCTTGATCCCTTTACACATGAAGTGTATCATGTAATAGAGAAATTAGATTCCACAAACTAACGTCTGCCGTATAGATTTACACTATTTATAGCTGTATCTGATCTCAGATATAATACATGCTTCTATAAGGCGAAACAGAAATACTGATTCACAAGGATTCACTGAAAGTCATATTGTAGAATCTACGCAAGAAACACATGTTATAGTAAAAAATGTTTGATTTGTAAGTTTCATAAATTCTGTCCAAATTCTACAAGTGAAAAAAAATTTTGAGGCAAAAATCTTTTTTCCTCTCCTTTTTCTACAGCTAAAATACATTTAATGTCTAAATGGCAGTTCTGGTATATCTATCATCCTCTACTGGGTTCATTCTTCGTTACTCTAATAATTTAATAATGTAATATTAATGTTTTTAAAGCTTGGGACATATACATTAGGTAATATGAATATGTTTATTATTCTTTATCATACCATACTACTCACTATCATGGATACAAATAATTAACAGATAAAGAAATTATAAATGCAAAAAAGAGAAACGTGCTCCCATTAAATAAAGGAAAAAAGAATCAGAAAATAAACTATGGGCACTTGTATATTTCCCTCTAACACTGTCTATAATAGAAGGCTTAAATAGCTGACAGTGAGCCACTTGTTTAGTCATGTTAAATAAACTGAATATATAAGTTAACTTCTGACTTAATTATAAGTATTTAGAACATTTTCCAGAACGTATTTTGACCGTCAATTACCTAGATACCAAAGTTGTTGTATTGTGTTGCTTGATGAAATAGGACATACAGCAACCCTCAAACCAGTATTACAAGCCTGGCAAATAGCATCACATTTGGGTGACGCACAGAATCCATCACCCTAGGGATAAACGCATTGGATCATAGTACAAAGTCTTTACATGTTCCATATTATTTCTACATAACGTTTTAAGATGATAGAATCGTAAACTATAAAGTGTTATCCATTAAAAAGATATATTCAGAAACAGACAGCACTGTCACTTAACTGCTCCTCTCAACAGAAATTTGGGATTTAAAAAAAATTATCTGCAGAAGCATTTCTCAGAATACACTGCAAGGCGGCATTTTGATGTACAGTTTTTTTGTCATTTCTTAAATTTCTTAGTAAATTCAGCGTAGGTATAAGTATTATGATCATGATGGCTTCATTATGTTTAAACTCCAAACGCATTTCAAACTTTGAGACTTTATAAAGTAGGTCATGTAGCTCCTTAAAAGATTTATGTTTTAAAGCGTAGAATTAATTGTTTAGCAAAGTGGATTCCACCATCAAGGTGTATCTACGTATTGTCCATCCACAAATACTACATACATAACACATACCTGCAATAGCGCTGCACACATATCAGCAGTAATTTAAACATACCGTGGATACATCAACCATTTGCAAGCATTCACAATGCTAGATTTCCTCTCATACTACAGACATCCTACTACTAGTTACCAGAATATCACACAAATCAAAATACATTACCTTTGTTCAAACAATACTGCAGTTCATTATATAACAGAAAGGGTCATCCTTAATTGCTCAGGAACCAAGATAGTGGTGGATTCTTGGAGCAGAAGTGGTGCGGAATGGCTTGAGGCAAAACCGAAACATATTGTTTAAGTAAACCTTAAGGGGAGGGGATCCTATGCGCAGTTGATGGATTTTTTTTTTTTTTTTTTTTGGTATCATCTTCCACAAAGCCTCTCCAACCCCGCCCCACCACTGAACAGTAAACAAACTACTGATATTAAAGGACTGCGGCTCTGAACACCTCTCTCTTCCTTTTTTTTCTCTTCTCACCAAACTTTATTACTGTTCCCTCAGTTTTGCAGTAATAAACCAATATTCATTCAATAAAAACATAGTGACGGAGAGACCCATCACCTGAAATTCCTGTTTGAAAACTTTGTAAAAAATAAATCAAGACTCAGTCTAAGATACTCTCTCTATGCTGATGCAAACAAGTTATAGCTTAAGTTCCTACAGTTTTTCCTGACACATCCTTATGTAAAGGAGTGGTTAGCAGAGAAAAAATGCCTCTGATTTGAACTGAAATCTGTAGTTCTCACAAGAAAAAATGAGAAAAACGTAAGGTAAATCAAAACCATCAAATTTCCACGCAGGGAACTCTTCTACTTCCCTGAATATACGGAAAGCTTTTCATGATAATTACTAATGCCTTAAAAGACATTTTAAGGTATCTGTATGATACCTAATTTTCAGTATATATTATTTCTAAAACACAGTCTGTGTAAAAGGAAAACAGAACAAAAACAAAAACCCTCAGAACAAATTTGGTGTTAAACGCAAAGTCCGAGACAAGTAACTGTAAGATTTAAACCAAGACAAGTAACCATAAGATTTAAACCTTCCGAACAATTCCTACCAGAAATGTCGATAGTCAGTTCTGGCCCACCAAATGGGGCACAGGGCCCCATTTCTGGGTGGAACGTCTTTCTCCAAGGACGGAAAAACTGGCACAAATCTTTCTGCTCTCTGAAAAGATTTTCCTACTTGCCAGCTTCTGAAGTTGCCCTGATGTCAACCAACATCACCAAGTTATCTCTTAACCGGAGAAAGTTCTGTTTGCCTATACAAGACCAGGAAGAGAGAAAATGACTATTAAAAAAAAAAAAAAAGGAAACTAAAAACACTGTGTGATAATAGGGTTAAAAACTATCATCTAAATTTGTGAGCAAAAAGGGCGGCCCATAGAAACAAAATGACCCTTAAAATTAAAGCTTTCGATCTAAAAATATATTTTTGTAGAGTTTCATCTATTTTCCTTCCTCTGCACATAAAAATGATGAATGTCACAATTAAACTTCCACATTTCAGACTCTTGCTAACAGGTGTAGCGTTCTTTATATAAACGTATTCATTGACCTGTCGCCATTGATAATCTTAATTAATTCATGTCAAATGAAACAAAAACAAATGGTTTTTTTTCCCCAAATAAGAAAGAAATAACCCAACACAAATACCCACTCTCCCCAAAACCCAAAAACTGTTTAAGTTACGGTAACCTGAAATGCACCAGCCATCACAGAGAGCAATTGGAGAAATCCAGCAGGGCTCAGCAGGAAAGATTTTTAATAACAGATTGAAAAACAGAATAAAAATAACTGCATCAACAGAGCCTTTCTTCCTCAGGCCACAAGCCCGTTCTTACTTGAACTTTTTTTTTTTTTTTTTTAAATGGCATTTTGGCCACTAAAACCAATCCAGAACATTATTAAAAGTTAAAAGCTACCAATTACTTCTGTCTGTTCTTTTAAAGAAAAGTTTGGCATTACGTCAGTTGGTTTAAAGAAAACAAGAAAGAGAGAGAGAAAGAGTAAGAGAGAAAGTTTCCTGCTTGTATAAACTAAACCACCAGGGAAGGTGTCTAGCCACTTGTAAAGTATTTACTGCAGGTTTTTAAAGAGCTAGAAACATTTTAAAAATTAAAAGTTTTCTTTCTTATTTTTAATGAAACATATTTAGGAATAAAAAGCATATCCCTCATGTCTTTCTTTGGGGTGTTTTGATGTTTATTTGTATTTCGATCATAACTTTGAATCAGAAAATGATTTCCACTGATGCTTCAAATGTGAAGTACATAGATAATTTCATCTTCATTTTGCTGCCTGGATTTGTGCTGTTCGGAAAAGAAAAAAGTTCAACGACAAAAAGTAGACATTGCTACCATAACAGCTACTACAGCTGCAGCGACCAGCCAGGCTTCTTCATCTAACTCACTCTTAACAATTTAGATCATTTTCATCCATAGATCCTTCTGCAAATGCAGCAAAGGGGTTTCCGTAAACCCAAAGCTCTCTTTCTAACCTAAACCAAGTTCTACATTATTATACCCATCAGAGAACCAAATCAAAGGCCAACGAATTTGGTTCCCAGGGATCTGAGAACCACTGAGTGATAGGCCATATATAATTAATAGAATATCCTATACAAATAAACAACCGGCTTAAGACCCACTTACACCTGAGGATAAATTTTTAAAAGTGGTTATTCCCTCCCTCCGCAAAACTGTTTGCTACTGAACAGTGTATAAAATACCACTTGGTATTTTAACATATTTACTTTAATCTACTGGTTAAAGCTTTTAGGAGGTAAATAATTTTGATAATTATAAAAAACTGTTCTCAATTGTTTCAACATAAAGAACTGCAAAGTGCGTTAGTATTCTCTATCCATGATGATTACAAGTGCCTTGAGAGAATCAGACTAAATTTCTACTTGACAAAAGCTGTAAGAGTTGCTTCATATTTTATCTAAGAGGGACCCTACAATTCCATAAATCATAACTAGAATAGTAACAAAGAATTCACTTCTTTCTGTATGGTGGTATCAAAAGATGAATATAGAATATGTCTATCTATGTTATCACATAGATAGACAATCAAAGTAAAACCAAGTCTAGACATGCTGTCATTAATTTCCCCAAATTTCAATCAGCAATAATTAAGGAAGCTAAATGAGTAAACAAGACTCAGAATTAGTTATCAAGGCTATTAGTACTTATAACCAGCAAAAGAGGGGAAGAGAAAGAACCCTCTGTTACCTGAAAGCTTGACCAAGGATGAACAACAGAAAGCAAGTCCATAAAACTTGCCTGTTTTTATCAAATTGATTGTAACTTGTGAGCTGCAGTATTTGAGACAAAACTGTCTGAGTTTATAGTTTTCTATGCCTGCCAAAAACAGATGCAGACTACCACACTAGCTGTCCTGCGGAAACTAAATTAAGCAAAGGCAAATACCAAGTGGAAAGTTGTCAGCCTGTTGAATGAATGGCTGCATTTTACACACCACAGAATATCTTAATAAGAATATGTTTTAATGTGCACCAGTCATTTTACTTTAAGTGCATCACTTTCTACAAAAATAATAATTTTCCCTTTAAATCAATTATAAACACCTGCCCCTAACTTTCTTAAAGTCTGTTTTGTTTTATACACAATAGTATAGTGTTGTTACATTATTGTTTGCTATCAAAAGGGGTATTGAAGGAAAAAAAATTTTACATACATGTATTATAAAAAAAATTTAAAGGCCTGTGCAATATCTGTGCTCATTTCAAATTCAAAATAAAGTTCTAGCTCAAAAACAATTTGCTGCAAGCCCTTTGAAAACTTTCAGTAATGTTTATTTACTTCAACAAAGAAGGTAAGACAAGAGTTTATTAAAACTTATCACCCTCTGTATTTAGTACGAATGTGCAGGTCGTTAATTGCAAACCATAGTCTGTATTTCTTCTCTCTTGCGCGCTCGCTCTCTCGCTCTCTGTCTCTCTCTCTCCCTCCCTCCCCACAAGACATAGACACACACACACACACACATCAAAAATAATAACAACAATAATAATAGAAACATCACTGAAATACTAGAATCTTAAAAAGCAGCTTTTCCACAGATGAATTCATTTCCCTGCTTTGAAGCTTTTCCTTATGAATGAAGATTTCCTTGTGTGTGTTAGTGAGATCTACCCTGTGGAAATCAGAGGAAACTCAGGAGTGGTATGTGACTTAAAAGAAAAGTAAAAATAATACTGAAAATATGGTAGGGCCATGTGTAACTCACTTATGACTAGCACACATACGGATTCTAACCTATTTTTAAGCAAGTATGTAGAAGATTTTATAAAATCCTGTAAAATCCTACTCTTTAAAATGCTGAGCTCTAAAACCAAGTCAGACTTCCCAGCTACTTATGACACTTTTCTCCTTTTAATGTTACCTTTAAGAGACAAAGGACAAAATCTAAAAAGCAGCAAAGACCCTTGCAGCGTCTAAAATTCAAGAGTGACTAACTTTTTTGTGAGGAACTTGCTGTGTTCCACCATTTATTTGGAGAGGGTCCGACTTTGTTACTATGAGTGGAAAAGTATTCTACACACACATATCCTAACATATAACAGATATATCAGGAAGCCATAAACGTCAACTCGCCGATTGTAAATAATACTTTGCCAACAGTGTTAATGAAGCTAGGGAATCCTCTCATTTAGAGAAATCAAGTCATAATGTTGGCACTAAAACTCTGTTTCCCTCTTAGGAGTTTTATTTTCACATTACTAATATCCAGAAATAATTGTCAAACTTTAGCACGTTGGTGGCCCTGTATATTTAACTGAATCTAGAGATGTTTCCATCCAAGGGTCTAGCTTAAAAAGAAAGTTATGAAATCTGAGGACAGAGAAGCTCTAAGAACGATATGTTTGACTTGTTAAGATTAAGCACGTCATTAATAAACTTTCACTTAAAGGTAAAAAAAAAAAAAAAATCCTCAAAATGTTGGTATCGTTTCCAGACTGTCCTGTCAGCATCACAACTTACAGGAAACGATTCATCTTCCCATACAAACCCTGTATTTATTCACAACCCTGGCATACTTGGGGAAAGAGAAAAAGCCCACACCGTTTTAGAGCTAGTCTGCTTTTATACATTAACTGGTGGAATATCTGAGAAAGTGGCCTAAGCAAATGAGTAGCATGTAAGAAACTTTACAACAGTGAGCTCAGAAACTTTCATTCTCATTTTGTCCACATCAAGAACTGGCCGCCCGCATGACTTTCCTTTGCTGTCCCTTGCATTTTTAGCTCTGGCAGACTTTTCTAAATGATCAACTTTTCCTAAAACCGGCAGGAAAAGTAACACAATGCCAGCAAGATCCATAGGTTTTAACTTAAGAGCAGGAGAACTCGAAAGAGGTGGCTGGAAGCTTCCTATTTTATTTTTGCTTTGAACAATCAAATTTTTAAGCCAACAACCAGGCCTAGAGTAAGCATTTCTTGGTAATTTTGTCTCAGGCCCTATCTGTATTTTCCCTTTGTACTTGCTGTGCTCTCAGACCCTTTCCTGTTCACCTGGTGCGTTTACAAAAGTTCAATGAATCTATGAAAGTTCAATGAATCGGCCTAGCTGGATTTAACTTCTCCGCTAAGCTTCTCACTTCACTTACCTCACTTAAAACTCTAGCTGTGATTTTCCAAAATAGGATAAGGATGAATATGCTACCATAATTTTGATTCATCATTAAGATCCATCACTCTTACTCACTTTCATAGTATCAATTCTGAGGCCTAAAACGATATGAGGAAGTAAAGCAAGACCTAAAATTTAAGACGTCCAAGATTCCCTCAGAAACCCACCAGTCCCTCTCCCCAGCTAACTTAAATTGCTTTAGAGTCTTAGGGCCATAAAACAGTTACTGACTTCCCTGGGGAAAAGGGGAAACACCACCATCTCACACAGGTACTGACAAAAAAGCTTTCCCAGCCACAAAAACAGCTTTGCACTTCAAAGGGCTCCCACCTCCGCCTCACCCTCAAATTATTCATGGGGTCCTATAATCCTGGAGTTATTTGAAGGGACAGCGGTGTTTGCCTTGGCCTTTCAAAGATGCGTTTCTCTAGAACCCAAACAGGAACTAGACAGAAGGCGAAGCGCCCGTCCGCCTGGATGTCCCACCGCTGTCAGGCATTTAATCACCGGCCAGTGTCCGCTGACCCGCGACACAGGGCGCATCATCCTCACCGCAGAGGAAGTCTGCCCCCTCCTCAGCCCCTACGGAAGCGCCCTGGCTGCAAGGCCTGCCACATGGCACGGGCAGGGCACAGACCCCTCGGTCAAGCTGCCCTGAGCCGCGCAGAGGCGGGTGCATCGGGGGATGCGACACCCTCCATCTACAGCCCAGCTGGGCCTTTAAGGGAAAAAAGTTTGAAGCCTGGCTTTACAAACTCTTCAAAGCCAACGCCAGTCCTGTACTGTTTTCCCACTTTGGGGACCACACGAAGGCCCCTCTCTGTGACCCTCCCAACCCTCCCGAGTTCGCCCAACTTACTACTCTGCATGCTGGTGCCTAGTCTGCTCCCCGCTTGTCAGGAGCCCCAGAAAACTGGCGGCGGCGACGGCGGCCCCTCGGGTCCTACCACCCCCAGCTCCTCCGCTGCGCCCGGTAGGAGAGAATTAAAATCAGCCAGAAAGAGACAGCGAGGGGGAGTGAGGCTGCGAGGGGGAGGGGGCACCGGACTGAAACTTCTTTTTTTGGCAAATGGGGATTTGTTTTTCCTCCTCCCCGGCGGCTGAACTTGACCCTCCTGACTCCAAGGGCTACTGCAGTTTGAAGTCGTTCGTTTCTAAGACTCAGATGCCTTCGACCCACCAAAAGTAAGGGAGGAAGGGGGCAAAAGAGAGCAGAAAGGAAGAAAGAAAGAAAGAAATCACACGCGCAAAAAAGGAAGAAAGAGAATGCATGTGAAACCCGAGAAGCCTGCGCTTGGCTTTCTGCACACTCTCCCTCTGCTTTTTTTTTTTTTTTTTTTTTTTTTCAAAGAAAGTCACTTTTAATTCCCAGGGCTCCCCGCTTGCGATCGCCCACATTTTGCGCACACACGAGCGGGCGCAGCACTCGCGTCGCGGCTCCCCGGGCCTGGCAGAGGGGCTCCCGCGCCCCCCGAACCCCCCGCGGCCCCCGGCCCCGCGGCCCGCCCGGGCCTCCCCTCCTTACCTGTTGATTAATCGTCAAGAACACCCTCGGCAGCCCGAAAGATGGTGGCGCGGCGGCCAGAGCCATGAACCGTCTTCTGTTGTTTGCAGAGTTGATCTTGGATTATTGGGGGGGGGGGAGAAAAAGATCTTTCCTGCCTCCCCCCCTTTCCCTTCCCTCCCCCCCCCCTTATAAAAAAAGAGAGAAAGAGCGAGAGAAAGAGAAAGGAAATAGAGCAAGGATGTGCCGGGTGCCGGGTGGGAGAGGGGAGGGGGGGGTGTTGTTTTTTGTTTAAAAAAAAAAAATTAGGAAGGCGAGAGAGCGATCGAGAGGACGCGGGGTCTGGAGAAAGGAGCAGCACCAAAAAAGAGGACGCTTAAGATTGCAGTGAGATCGGGTCTTTATCAGAAATGTTATCGCTTGTCAGGACCTCAGTCTCCGCGCATTACGTCAGTTTCAAGACACCAACACTATTAATATCAAAGGAGCCTTCGCGGAGGAAAGCGCCACCCCAGACCGAGCTCCCTTAAAGAGACAGCGCGCGTCCCCGCGCCGCCGCCGCCGCCGCCGCCCCGCCCGGCTCCGAGCACCCGCCGCCGCCGCCCGCCCGGACCGGCCCCGGCCGCGGCCAGCCGGCAGCGCGAGAACTTCGCCCGAGTCGGAGCGAGGCGAATGAGAGCTGCGCGGTGCAGGGACCAGGCTACCTTCCCGCCCCGCCTCTCCCCCCTCCTCCTCCCCCACCCCCCATGTGGGAACGCGCGAGCTGGACAGGGAGGAAAAATCCGCAAGCTTTAGAAATAATGTGATAAAGACAGGGACCTACCTTGGGGAGTGGCGCGGGGTTGGGGGGGAAGGTGGGGGCCAGTGCGCGGCGGCCCAACCGACGGTCCCCAAACACTCGGAGATGCTCTCCTGAACAATCAAAAGAACTCTAAAAGTGTTTACCTTTTCAGTTGCTACTTTCTCTTCTCGCTCCCAATTAAACGACGCAGGAGTGTGTGTGTGTGTGTGTGTGTGTGTGTGTGTGTGTGTGTGTGTGTGTGTGTGTCCCTTCCCCCTTCTTCTAGGACGTGAAAGTCTTTGGACACCTAGTCGGTGGTCAGGGTTTCCCTTGCGTTTGATGGCAAGTGGGCTGGAGGGGAACAACTTGAACTCTATCCTGAGTTGGAGAAGTGAGGACTGAGGTTGCTATGGTTTTCTGAGCTGGAGAGAAGCTAGCAAGCTCAATGGGTGCTTAAAGGGGGTACTACAAAATAGATAAAATGGGAACATTATTCAAATGCGGCAAGATTAATACCTGCTGCTCTTTGGGGTTTTAGTAGCAGATAAGAAATTCTGACTTAAGCATGACATTCTTTTTACCAATTCACATCTTCAGATACTCTCATTGTTAAATAAAATTCTCTCGACATGAAGTTACTGAATTGAGAGAGGTTTTTTTTTTCTTTAACTTCTGAAGATCAACAATACATAAAAGAGGACCAAGACAGTATTTGAAGTATGGTAGGTGTTAAAAACTAAGTAAACATTTCTTGGGCATTTGGACTTCATTTTCTTCAGTGGGGTGACTTTAAGTGGCATGTTTTTTCTCTAGTGAAAGTCAGTTTAAACTCATTTTGTGCTAAAAGGAGAAACATCCTTCTCCAAACTATAAAATGATTAAAATTAGAGTTTTAGAGAGGTACGAATCATGAATCTGTGAGTTGAAGATGAAGTAATTTCCTCTAAAATATTTTCACTAAATGATTCTTGCATCTTTTCAGAGAAAAGATGAGTATATTTTTGAAACATACTATTGTCAGAAGTGAAAAAGCCAATCATTAAAAAAAAAAGTATATGTTCTTTAGACCTTTACTGCTTTTTCTGTAAGGTCTTCATTCCTGCTTAATACATCTAGTCAGGCAGACATGTGATTCCTTTTGTACCACTTTTGTTCCAGAATTTTAGTATCCTGTCCCATACACTCTTTAGGAGTAGCAGAAAGAAAATAGTACTTTTGCAGTAGAGAAATTAGGTAAAAGAGTAGTCAAAATAGTTTTACAATGAGGCAAACAATATATTCCCTAGAGGAGTGAGAAGACAACGAACCTCATATGCATGCAGTTGTTCATATGTTATCATCAATTTAAGTGGATTTGGGAAGAGAGTTAGATTTACATATAGTCCTGCTTGCAGAGAAAATTAATATCAAAATCTTCAGTAAACTCATGGTCAGCCACTAATGACCACCTGCGTATTTCCACACCAGAGTCATTTAATACTGTCCACCACCAATTTCCACTGTAAAAAGTACTCATATATTAAATATAGAACTTTATTTTCTTTCTTAAGCCATAAATTAGCTTACCAACTTTTATGGAAATATGCACGGCACAGTGAGAAGCATTTTCATTCAGGAAAAAAAAAGGATCTGAGTGAAACATTCTTTAGCCATGACTAACTAAAAATACTAGCTCAAATAAATTTTGAAATCTGTATCTGAATAGTAAAACCATTTGTGTATTTAAAGGGTTAATACCACCTAAAACTGCTGAAGCTGGTATGTAACTGATAAAAACTGAGGCTATAGCATCTTAGCAGCAAAGTTAAATAGTACAATCTATCACAAGGATTCGTCCCCTAATCTCCATCTGCTCGCCAAGATTTAAATGATATTTTAAAAAGGGAAGTGATCTTTTCCTCTCTGTCACCCTCAAGTCTATGGCAATCGTCAAGAGTTTAAATTTACTCACATGAAGCAATCATTGATTAACTTGGTTCAAAAAAACAAAATTACACGCTTTTGCGAGCACAAAACCCTTGAGATGGCTGGTGTTTTTCCACCTGTAATAATAAAAAATTTCACCATCAAGTGTACACCAAATTATATATTGTATAAAAAAATTAAAGCCAAAGGTCTGAGGGTGAATTATGTCCTGTAATTGAAAAGATAAAGTTACACTTCAGGTACTAAGCCAACAAATTCATGGTCAGTTAAAAATGTAATGAATGAAGTTTCACGGACTCAATTTTGCTGAAGTTTGCCTGAGAAATGAAGAATCTCTTCATGTTCCTTTTAGTATTTTGAGTCGGAATATACAGCAGATCAAAATGCTGTCTGTATCAATCCATTTACATTAACCACAAAAGATCTGTGGAGAACTTAATAGAAGCACAGATATTTTTTGTAAACTTTTTCAAGCAAATTATGTATTTATTTATGAAGAAAAATTTTACCTCATGGTTTAGATATATTACATATGCTCTTGATTGACACAATATGTTTAAGCTCAAAGGCCCTCATGGCATTAGCATTTTTTAATTCTAGTAGGAATATTTCAAAACAACCAGCTAATACATGAGGTCATAATTGTTTGACAGTTGTTTTTAATATATAAAATAAGCTATGTATATTGTTTTCCTTCAAATGTTTGTTGATTTGTTTTTATAGTCCTGACATTTGCATGGCACAAACTGAATTAGGGGAAATATTAAAGATTTATTTACATTTATTATCTTCTGCTGTCAAACATATGCAAAGCTCTTAAAACCATTCTATTCTTTCGCTTTTATTTGCAATGCATTTCTGAACAATGGAGCCTGGATGTTAAAATGACAACCTGCCTTTTTGTAGGATACATCAGAAAATAAAGAAAAAATTAAGAGAAATTTTAAAAAGCAAATAAAAGGAATAACTTCCAACTGAAATAACTTCTTTATAATCTTCCTTAATTCTCTGAATTCTGGAATTTTCTCTGATGGCTGGACCACTGATGAAACAATTCCTTGCGCTGTATTAATGCTTATTTATTTCTCAAAATTACGTAATATAATTTTTTCTGTTTTATTATTGTAAACGTTCTTTTCCCCCCCTTTTCTTGTAGTTTATTCAGCAGAGATACAAGGACGGATTAGTAGTTAAGCACAAGCATACGTGTTTTACATTTCAACCTTTTAGCACATAACTTACTTACAGCTCCAGTGCCTGTAATCACAATGATTTTACCTGATGGAACACGTGTTTCAGAAATGTAATCCAACTGTTTACTCTAACGCATCATAAATTGCAATTCTTTTCAGAAACCTCAAAGATTGACAGCCCCTGTCCTAAATGCCAACTGCTTCAACACATACTAACAAGAAAATATTTATGTATTATCTGCTCTCAAGACCGTACTATATCACAGGAAATGGAAGACCATTTGGCCTTCCAGCATATCAAAAGAAATTATTGAAGCAGGCTGCCCTACTTCAGAGTCAGACAAGCAACAGAGTGTGTATCAAAGATGAACTTCCCTGAGTCCCTTTCTTCTTGCAATCACACACCATTCAACCTTTCAGAAAAAACACTCTTCTGCAAAATGATGATCATTTTGCAAACTACCTATTCCCGAACACCTCTGGGTGAATTTATTAAAGATAAATTCAGCTTTAAATAGCCTGTATCTTGTTTTCAAATTCACACTTAACACTTGCCAATCCTCCCCCTGCAATATCAGGCAACTAACTGCTTAGTTAAACAGATGGGCCTTGCAGCCCACCCTAAAAGCCAACAAACATGGGCTTTATTTAATTAAAAGAGGAAACAAACTTCTGAGGTGTAGACACACACACACACACACACACACACACAGCACGCATGCATACACATGAACATACACACAGAATCCCTGCCTGGGTGCCTGAGAATAATAATAACAATTCTTGCTTTTTCATTAGGTTTTATGAATGTCCAACTATATACTATCCATTGGAGTGAAAGTAGATTTATATAGGCTAGCTCAGCACTGTGTATCCAAGCCATTGCGAGAGATAGCTGGACTCACTTCCCTTGTCTCACATCAGCGAGAGCGTTTACATCTGAATTAACCCAGATGCACCATCTGACCCTGAAAAGTAGGTGTTTTCCAATTTTCTCCATATTTCTAACTTCTGCTCTGGGATCTTCTGCCATGATACTTTCTCATCCCAACCACTCTTCCAATTTTGTGCAATGAACCCTCAGTTGTATATAAACAAGCCCAACACCCAATTCTGCCTTAATTTCAGACTGAAATATTCCACTGGAAATTCAAACTTGTGAATCTGAATGGTGTGATACATATTGAATATCATAATTTAGGAAGAGGAGCCTGTAAAGACAGACAACATGGAAGGAGGAAGGAAAGATACAAACCCTATCTCCTGTAAAGGCATAAGTCATCCAGACCAGAAACCTTAGACACTTGACATCTTTAGCAATACCCTCCCCACAGGGCCCGCGTCCAGTCAGTTGCCCAGTCTTCCCATTGTTCCCTTTCTAAAGACTTTTGTACCTCCCTTTCTTTCCATCCTCATGGACCCTTCCCAAATTAAAAAGTCATCATCTCCCCCAAGACATCCCATGGAGCTTTTCCTCCTCCCTTTCTCGCCCTCTGTTCATTATCATACAGAGCTACGAGATCAGGTCATCACCCTTCTGCATTTTTTATTCCTCATGACAAAACTCCCGCGACTCCCAACTGCCAAAAGAATTACACCAAAAAGGGCGGAGGGCATTCAAGGCCTCCCATAACCTAGTCCCCAACACCTTTCTGGCCTCATTCTTCACTCCGTTCTTCCACACGTTCCTAACCCAGATTGCGCCCTTCCCCAGATCCACCTGCATTTCAAGTGTCTTGTTTTATCCTTACCACCACCTTCTACTTAGAAGGCTTTGAAGAGCCCTTTCATGCCAGCTCTCCATGCTGAATACCCCGTCTTCTTCTAAGATCGAACTCAGATTCTGCCTTTTGCATGAAGTCTTCCCAAATTCCAAATCAGAATCATCAATGCAGGAAGTAAGCTTCCATAGGCTCGCTTCTCTCTCTAGGTGGGGGTTCAACACAGTGACTTATATAATGGTGTTTGTTGACCTAACCGCCTCCTCTGCTAAACTGTAAGATCCTTGAGGGCAGAAGACCATTGAGTCATAGGTACTGAGTAACATCTGTTAAATTGAATTTGGAGGTTGGAACAAGCTCTTTACATTTTACTTAGAAACACACTATGGAGTGCAAGTTTCAAATGCTCCATGTGGCCTTTTCTTCCTTTCTTTCTGTTCTTTCTTTCCTTAATACATATGGGCTGATGCGTTATGTGCCAACTGAAGCTTCAGGGTGGGCTTCATCTCAGCAGCATATTTTTGGCACTGTATCAGAGAAGATGTTTGTCCTGCTCTGAAATATTGTCCTCATTATCGTTAAGTTTGGGTTCATAATTCCACGTTGCTCTAAAAATAGTGAATTAAATTATCTTTAACTAAATCCTAGGCATTAAAATGTAAGCGTATAGAAAATGAGGCTGAAAGCTGAGAATTCTTAGATGGGAAGGGATTATTTGTAGTTTTAGGAGCCAGAAGTATACATTAGGAAAGTTATAAAAGTGAGGTAGAGATAAACAATCTCTTTAAACATTCACAGTGTTTTTTCTCTTTATTGTTTAACATAAAAATATTGAATCATTTTAGCATGTCAATCTACTGATAGCTATTCATTCTTCCATATACTAAATTATCAAACACATGTGACACTTAATTGAGGGTATAGATCCAAACCTCCAGGTTCTCACAGGGATCACGTTTCACAGGGTCACATGAATCCTGTGGAAGTGTGTGTGTGTGTACATGTGCATGTGTCTATGGGTGTGTGACCACCTGGTAAATGAAAACTTCCATTTAGTTAACATTCCATCTTGGTGTGCACACAATTGATTCATCCTTGGTGTATCTAGACAATTTGAATGGTCTGGTGTACAGACATCCACGGAGACATGGACAAATGATCAAATGAGAAGTATTAGTTATTACTTTGACTCCAAACTTTGTTCATCAGAACTTGTACACTGCTCAGAGGACAGTAAACTATCAGCTTCTGGAAGGAAGCAACACTCCACATGTTCTCTGCTCTGCGCCATGAGAGGAGAACCACTTCATCACCTGGGCTCCCTTGCGATCTGGATTCTGGGGGGATTTGACCAATGACATCACGAGCTCACAGAATGGGAGGAGAGACAGTCAGGGTACTTATTCCGTTGGCTTTCTCCTGTCCAGCAGCCCATCTGCCATGGATACACTCTCATAGGGCTCCAGTAATAAGCCCTCCCACCCTGACCCCTTGTGATTTTAGGTCCAGGAGCAGCTGCTTCTGGTGGTTTTTAGGCCCTGGATGTTTCACCACCTCTTTTTGTGTCCCTAAACTCTGCCGTTACTTTGTAAATGATCCTTAATGAAATACTTTTCAAATTTTTCTTTGAGTGTGCCTCGTTTTATCTTCCTGGACTCTGATTAATAGAATTATCTTTGTACCCTAGGGTCTAACAGAGTCCTTATAATTCAATAAACTATAGTTCAATAACGTGAAACACATATATGTTGAGTATATCGTGTGCCAGACACTGTGTTAGGTGTTGGGTGCCCCAGAGGTAAGTGAGCTGACATGCCCCCCCATCTTATGGATTTTATGGTCTAATTAAGTACTTCTTAAACTAGCTTGGGTGCTTTTTAAAAAAAAGTACAAATGTATGGGCCTCACCTATTGAATGGAGGTGGGGCCTGAGAATGCATTTGGAATAAGGACACCATGTGATTTTTGTCTTCACTAAAGAAAGAGTGATCCTTTGACTATGACTTATATTAAATAAGTCATTACAACTGCGAAGATACAAAGAAAGACCTTGATAAAGGTTAGCTGGGTGAATGCATGAAGGCATGAACTTTTGGGAATAAGGTAGCTCAGATGTGGGGGGCAAGGTCACTTATTTGCAGTGCTTTGGCACTGGGGCTACTGCATTATCATGGGGTGGTCAAAAGTCAGGGGTAGACAGTGCTTTACAAACTGTGATAATTGTCTTTGATCATTGTGCTCTACTGTTTTAATTCCCATGCCCTCCTCCTTCTTCCACAGCCAGCATCCACAAATCTGCGGCAGCAGCCCCAGCTGCTGGGTTTCCCCAGCAGAGCAGAGCTCTACACAATTGGTGCAGTTTGCTCTAGCCTAGACTCTGGAGCTAGCTCTGTCTGGAAAGAGAAGCACAGACACTCATAGTTCAAAGCTAATTAAGTCAGTAAGATAAACAAGGTAAGACTCCTGGGAATAAGGGGAATTCCTTGAGCCCCAAGAAATTCACGACTTAGAGGTTGAGAACACTGGTAATATTTGAAACTTCTAACTATATTATTCACTTCTAACTATATTATTCACCTCTTGCAAAAATAGCTGAGATCTTTAGATAAGGGGCATGCCAATGACTACAGAAGACAGCTACATGATCAATGTGAGCAGCTTTTTATTAAATGATATTAATTATCTTGTTTTCCTATTATTCTTAAACTGAGTTTTTAGACAGGACGACCTAATATGTTCTCAACCTTCTTTAACTTCTATTTTAAAAGCAGTCCTGGGCAAGATCCTTGAACTACTCAGGTCAAACTATTTAACCAGTCACACAGAATATCATAGCACAATACATATATGTTCATATACATATATTCACATGTATATTGAGGCCCTTTAAACAAGGAAACATCATCAAACATATCTCCTATTCTGTCTCTCAAACATCAAGATGTAGGAAGAATTCGACTACTACTTCAATTATGCCATGAGTTTCTAACTGCTGTATAAGTTAAGAGTCCAGTGCAAATTTGAGGTACTTCAAACCAAATCTTATTTTATTTAAAGAGACATGTTACTTCATATCTTGACCTCATGTTAGGTGAGTAAAGGCAATTCTATCTTTAGACCACAAAAGTAAAAATGAACGTAAAGTAACCATCTAGAAACAACCCCTTCTGTGAGGTACATCTGAACAATGTGTATAGATTAAAGATGGTTCAAGTACTGGCTACAGTTGTTAACTCTATGCTCTGCGCTACTACACTGCATGCACTGCTCAGAATACTATACTGTGATTTTTTTTTTTTTGGTTGTTTTTTTTTTTTTGCGGTACGCGGGCCCTCTCACTGTTGTGGCCTCTCCCGTTGCGGAGCGCAGGCTCCGGACGCGCAGGCTCAGTGGCCATGGCTCACAGTCCCGGCTGCTCCGCGGCATGTGGGATCTCCCCGGACCGGGGCACGAACCCGTGTCCCCTGCATCGGCAGGCGGACTCTCAACCACTGCGCCACCTGGGAAGCCCTATACTGTGATTTTTGATGTCATTAGTCAAACTTCAAATCTTGCTCAGTGTTTTGTCATGTGTCCAGTATGATACTCTGTTGATAGCGCAGAGTGAAGCTCTGAGGATCATTTTGCTTTATGAAGATATTTTATGACGCAACTACAGACAAGCTATTCTAACAGATACATATTCCTTAGCCATATTTTTGACAGTGGGTTTCGTTTCTCATTCAGAATATAATTAGAGGAAAGTTATGTAATTTCTACTGAGGTCATGGTAAAATTTAGCCCCTTTGTGCTGGGCTTTAGGCCTCCCGCTTCAAAGTTTCCTTAGGAAAGGCTATTTAGAGGGTATGCTTCTGAAAGCACAGTTATGGAGCATTGACTTTCCATTACAGTGTAGATCCTCCCTCTAATTTTACAAATAAGGAAACAGAGGCCTAGGCAGTGAATGACTGCAATGTTCAAGGACACGTTTAAGTGATAATAATGGCTAACACTTGTGCAGGGCTTGTTATGTGCCAGGCTCTAAGTATTTCACATCTATTGATTCATTTAGTCTGAATAAACACTCTAAGCGGTAGAGTGTTTTCCCATTGTTTCCATTTTATAGATAAGGAAACTGAGGCATATGCAATGACATAGCCAAAGTCACATGTAGTCAGGTGTAGAACTAGCTGGGTCAAGGGTCTAATGCCCCACTATACTATATTTTAATTCTGGTGGCCGAGCTGGGAAACAAATTAAAACCTATGATTTTTCACTTGACACTTAACCTTGCAAATACGAAGTGTGTGTGTGTGTGTGTGTGTGTGTGTGTGTGTGTGTGTGTCTCCACATGTGGTGAGCATTTGTTATTTTTCAGCTACCAACAACCTTTCTCTCTTCCCTAGCAAGGTCCACTAGTTTCCCTCTGAAGAAAGAGAAGCCCCCGTTTCCAATCCATAATGATGATTCACTGCAAGAAACCAAGCATCCGACTCTGGCCTTGCTTATCAGAGCTTCACATTCAGGAACCTGACAGAGTCAGAGCCACAGACACCTGGGGGACAATTGGAGAGAAAATCTGGATCTTTCATTCCAACTTGGTCCTGCAAAGATGCGAGGGTGGAGCTCTTGCAGCTTTGTCACCACAGAAGGTTTGAGTGAATGCAGAGAAAACAGACTTTAGACACAGAGAGACAGATTTGGGTTCTGCAACATCGCTGGGATCCCTGAATTACACTGCACCCCAAGTCAGCCTTAACCCCTTAGTTCTCCCTTTTACTTATGGCTTAAACCAATGTGAATTAGTATCACAGAACTGTTCTACTATGGAACTTAAAAAATTATAATTGGGGCTTCCCTGGTGGCGCAGTGGTTGAGAGTCCGCCTGCCAATGCAGGGGACACGGGTTCGTGCCCCGGTCTGGGAAGATCCATTATAATTGCATTTCTAGCCAATTATAAGAGAGTTAAACAAATAAATTTTCATGTTTTACCTAAAATTGTATCGCACAGATCGATAAGCCATTTTACTTGCCAGACTTGGCTCTGTGTAATTTTTGACAGTATTCAACATCAAATCCACCCTCACCCTCGAATGGCAAAGACATGACGATGTTAGAAACGATTTGGAAATGCAGCAGATATCTCCAAAAACAAATTCCAATAACTTCTGTGAACAACAGCAGAATGTTTGAGATACCCTGTGCTCTCTCAAGCTTTGAGATATTTGTTTGTTTAAATCAGCAGTTGTATTTAATAATCTTAAATTACATGTGTCCTTGACTTTACAAGTTACTATTATTGAATTAATAGAAGACTGTTTTTTGTACAATACCCTTCAAAATACGCTGAAGGAAGTAAGAGACTAACTAGGCAAAATGTTTATCATAACATGTTGATAATCCTTCGATATTTGAAAGCATCCATAAGAAGATGACCAAGGAATTCAAATCCACATATGGAAATGGAGATTTCATAGAAAGTCACTGGCGGCCACAGAATGATGAGGGACAAGGTTAAAATCTGGTGCGTAGGAAACAAAATTATGGTTATCAAAAGGGAAAGGGCAGGGGGAGGGACAAATTATGAGTTTGGGATTAGCAGATACAAGCTACTATATATAAAATAGATAAACAAGGTCCTACTGTATAGCACAGGGAACTATATTCAATAAATTGTAATAAACTATAATAGAAAAGAAAAAAATCTGTTCAGTGCAAGAGGTTTACATTTAGCGTCAGCCTCGGTGTGTGAATGATGATTACTACATATATTACGTCTATAAGCTTTCAGCTCTAAAAGTTTATTGTCCTAAAGATATCTAGGGAGACAGACTCAGATGATCTTTCTGTTATCATTTTTAATAGGGATTAAATACCCACCCCTTACACTGTATTTCATTATTACTTACTGAACTCCACGCAATGTGGCTCTGATGGTATCTATTTTATGTTTACCTATAAACACAGCACATATTAAAACATGGTTATTCTGTGACAATATATGAAACACTAAAAGCACAAGATACCTAGACTCCGGATATTATGCCAAATCTAAAAGATCTGTTAAACAAGTAAAATATTGGAATTATTCTGACCTTCTAATGTATATTTTCCAATTTACCCATGATATATTGTT
Organism: Phocoena phocoena; assembly: GCF_963924675.1. Lineage (NCBI taxonomy): Eukaryota > Metazoa > Chordata > Mammalia > Artiodactyla > Phocoenidae > Phocoena > Phocoena phocoena. Next base: position 58,387,992 of record NC_089235.1, read on the forward strand.
TACAAAAAATAAAACTGTGGTGTGAGGCAAGATGCAACGTAATCTTACTCTAGTCCAAATACAATCATAAAATGTTAGACCTGAAAGGTTCTTTAAAGATTCTTTCATCTGATTGTTCCCTCTTAAATGCAACAACTTTAAAATAAGCAACCGTAATAATAATAAATGATAATGATAATAATTATTATTATACAACATTTACTCTGTGTCAGGCACTGCGTTAAGTCCTTTACTGTCAAAACAACTCTTTGAAGGAGTTATTATTATTCACATTTTAGAGATGAGGAAATTGAGGCACACAAAGAAATTGCTTGCCCAAGATTACACGGCTGATGGGTGACAGAGCTAGCATTTAAATGTAAGCGGTCTGGCCCCAGAGTTTCCCTAAAAAAGCAATTAAGATATTTCATATCATATTTTATACTTAATGATGATATATAATTACTAGGCTAAAAATAATCTTTTCACTCGCTAAAAATTAGTCAGTTATAGAAATACTGTGTTTATCAAGTGACTTATTCTTTTTAGAATTAATTTTTCTAAAATAAAGAAATATAAATACTGTAAGTGCCCTTGAGCATTATTTCATTGTCTTTAATGGGTCTTTATTTTTTTGCTTGGGCCAAAATATCAGAAAATCATATAACTAACATGCTGTAAAGTACAGGACTGTAATGAATATTTGTACAAGTTCTGTAATTAGGATAATTTTGAACCTGGTTTATGTTGGCATCACTCAACTAACCTTGCAGGCTAATCAAAGTGAAACATATTTTATGATCCAGTTAAAACCTGAGCCAGATCATGTAACACACTTCTATTCAGCATATTCCAATAGCTTCCCATATCATTCTGCATTAAAGCCAAAGCCCTCACTGTAACACTGAAAGAATCCCACCACCACTCCCCACTTTGCCTCTCCATTAATTTCCTATAACTCTCACCTGTGTTCCCTCCACTCCAGCACTGGCCTCTTTGATATTCATTTAATATGAAAACACATTACCTCCTCAGGGTCTTTGCACCTGCTGTTCCCTCTGCTTGGAATGCTTTCCCCATGGCTCTCTCCCTCACTTCATCCAAGTGTTTACTTAAAAGTCAGCTCCTCAGCAAGGCCTTCGCTGGCTACTCAAAATGTTAAATCCCTCTCCACATGTTACACCCTCTTTTCTTGCTTTATTCTTTATCCGCCATGTTGATCAGTATATGATACACTATGAATTGTACTTATTTACCTGATTTGTCTGTCTCCCTAACTAAGCTGTAAGCCTTATAAGTGCTGAAGTTTCATCTGTTTGGTTTGAGGCTGGATTCCTGCATTGGTAACAGTAACTGGCATATAATAGATGCTCAGCGATTGTCCTATTAATCAGTTAATCAATAGTAGTTGGATGTATTAAATTATTTTAAGAGCAATTTCCATCGCAAATGAGATAACTTGCAACGTCATTAACATGAATATACCTCTCAGTCCACCTACTTTGAATATTCCATTTTATCATTCAAGTTCTTTAGTTGGCAGCTGTGATAATGGGGATTTTAATTCTATTTATAAAGCATCCAAATCCAATTCATATCACCATCTGCTGATTTTTCCTCAGCTTTCTAGAACAAGTTAGTGCTCAGCTTGCTGCCAGTTGAGTCTAATCAATTGTATATTACTATGTATAAGGCACTGGGCTAAGAGCAAGAAATTCAAGACCAACAAGAACCCATCTGTCATAGAGCTTATGATCTTATAGGGAAAAGCCATTGGAGCCAAGGGTTGAAGCATGAGTGGTTATAGGGCTGTCAGGGTACTTAGTACTTTAAGTAAGAGATGAGGGTAGTGCCCAAAGAGGCCGGAGAAGTGAGCAGACTTGAGAGTTAATCCACATGCAGAATCAGTAGGTGTTTCTGATGGCTTGAGTGTGAGAAATAAGAGGAAAGGAGGATGCAAGGATGCCTTCCAGTTTATCTACTTGAAGAAATTGGGTGATGGTGGTGCCATTTACTAGGAAGGAGAAGGCTAGGGAAGGAACATGTTTTAGTGGGGCAAGTGCAACTTTTAAGTGGAGATGTGACATCTAGAACTCATAGTAAAGAGATCCGGGAAGGAAAGAATATGTATATATCTATATCTAAATCTAGATCTAGATAGATAGATATAGATATATATCTCATCATCATCATTACCATCATCAGTATACAAGTGACATTTCAAGCCATTGAAATAGATCACATCATTCCTGGAGAAATTATAGAAAAGATGAGCACCTAGGACTGAGACTATAGAGATCAACCAGGGACAAAAATTTCTTCTCAGCCAGAAAAAGGAGATTGGGGAAAAAAACCACCCATGTGAAGGATAAAAAACAAGGGCAAGGTGCAGACAATCCAAGAGGAATGAAACATTTATAAGATAGGGAAAGCTAAGAGGTTGAGTTACGTAAGTTTGACTGTATGGCATTCAGTTGTTGGAGACCTTGTCACAATCTGTTGCAGTGGAATGATGAGAGCCAAAACCATAATGGAGAGAGTTGGGAATGAGTCAGAGGTGAGGAACTGGAAGCAATGTGAGCACATAACCCTTTTAGGATGTTTGGCAATTAAGGAGCCAGAGGCTTGGTTACTTGAAAGTATGGGGGCAAGACATCTTTTTTAAAGATGGCAGATCCACCAACATGTCTGCATGTTCACAGGGAAAGATTCTGTGCAAAGGGAGAGATTGATAAAAAAGGACATAAGGTGAGAAGACAAGTCCTTAAGATTGTGACAGATGGCCTATCTGTAGCACATCCTTTTCCTTGGATAGGAGAGGGCATCCATGCCCCCCGGTATCAGAGGAAAGGTAAAGATACAGGTATGTGTGTACATTTGATGATGGGAAGCAGAGAGTATGAGTGTATCAGGCAGAGTCCTCAGTTGCAAGCTGACTGGATGATCAGGAAGTACATAAATTTATTACAAGTGTTCTCAGTTGCTCAATCATTGGGAGAGCTTGAAAACCAATTCAGAGCTTAGCTTTCAGAAACAACACATGAAACTGTCTTCAGAACTAGACTGATAAAGAAATCTCTGTTGCCACTACTGATCCCAAGATGTGACATTAGCACAGCTGACACTTTTGCCCCCAGAATCTTGCCCATGCAGCCACCACCACTGTTTCTGCCACCAAGAAAGAGGGAGTATCCCTCCTTACTTCCCTCTTCTTGTCATTATAGCCCCTTAAAGTCTGATGCAGGAGTGTCTGATGGTGGAGGCTGTGCCTTCTCTCCAGGGATACCGTAAAAGAAGTATCTCACATGATTAGCTTCTATAAGGAGAGGTCTTTCTTTATTCCTTACGAAGAGTCACATAGTGAAGAGTGGGTTCAAATGTTGGACAGGCAAAAGAAGTATCCCACAAGGATTATCAAGGAAAGACAAAACATACTAATTTAAAAAATCACAACAGAATCTTGCCCTTCAAAGCTCAAGCAAAGTTATCATATAGTATAATACACTATTGGTATATAAGTTCAGAGATTTTAAGCCAGAAAAGAAGGGAAATCCTTTAGTTACAATAATGTAACAAGTACTTAAGCACAGTTGCAGACATTGTAATTCCTGATACTGAAGAGTTTTCTGAAAACAAGGCATTCCCAGCTTTAATATTTCACAACTTACCCATGATCCAAAAAGAATGCTCACCACTGGTAGAGCTGTTACCCAGGTGTTCTTCTGTATTCCTTTTCAGCTCATTAGGAGCCAACATTATTCTTTATTCATTTTACTGTTTTTGAAATATTGGTACATGTTGATTCTAAAAAATTCAAGTGCTATAGGAAAGTTCCAAAACAATTTAAAAATTCTGAAATCCTACCAATTCATTATATATGTATGTGTGTGTGTGTGTGTGTGTGTGTGTGTATGTATACACATACAAAATTTTTCATAAATGGTATATCAGGCATCTAGGTCCTTAATTTCTTTTTTTTTTTTTTTTTATGCGTTACGCGGGCCTCTCACTGTTGTGGCCTCTCCCGCTGCGGAACACAGGCTCGGGACGCGCAGGCTCAGCGGCCATGGCTCACGGGCCCAGCCGCTCTGCGGCATGTGGGATCTTCCCGGACCGGGGCACGAACCCGCGTCCCCTGCATCGGCAGGCGGACTCCCAACCACTGTGCCACCAGGGAAGCCACTTAATTTCCTTTTTGTACCTGATAAAATGTCCACATTATCCCATTCTATTTACATCATTATTTTAATGGCTATTTAGAATTTTCATCTCCTAAATTTTAGATTGTTCCCAATTTTTCACATTATAAACCACACCGTCATGAACATTTCACCCATGTATTGTTATCTTCCTAGGTGAAATTCTTAGACGGGGGAATCACTAGCACACAGGGTATACACATTTTACATTCTGGTACCTATTGCCCAAATCGTCTCCAGAAATAAAGCACTGATAATAACTTTTACCAGCACGGCATAAAAGTGCCCATGGGAATCAAGACTATTTTCAAGACTATTTTGAAGACGCTGGGCAGGGCTCTATAATTTCATACCTACTGAGGCAGCTAACCTTGATCCTCTAGAGCTGCTGGGGCTCTATAATCAAGTTGCCATTTAGTATTCCTCTCAGATTTTTTTCCCTATGTATTAGTCAGTGCAGGAATGTAGTAGCATGTAAAAAGCAGTCAGCCAGTAGCTCCAGGCTTTCTTGTGTTGATAATTTTCAAAATCAAAGTTCATGGGTTTCTGTTCAGCCTGCTTGGCGGCCTACATAGATTCCACATGATAAAACCTCATAAAATTTAGTTCCACGAGAGAGCATAGAGTCTAATCTCTTCCCTTCACAGCTAAGGACATGAAAACCCAGAGAAATTTAGTAACTTTCTCAAGTTCACACAGCCACTTATTTAAAAAAAAAAAGAAACGGAACCAAATTTAGTTCCTGCGCTATGATATTTTCCCCATCCATTTCTAGGTTAGCTTATGTCATATGAGTTCAAGCCATTCTTAGATATGTCAAGCATTTGGAGAAGTAGGTTATCTCTTTCAGGATTTGACTTTAAGCTATATATCACACGGCATAGCTCTACATCCATGATTTGAGAAACAGCTCTCAAACATTAGCAAATTAAAACCAAAATGTGAATTAACACAAATAACTTTCCTCACAACTGCGCCTAAAACAAATTCTTACAAATAAAATACACTTAAGCATATTATGGGAATGTGTGAATAAGTCTCTGATGAATATTTCTATTGTGAAACAATAGTATATGACTAGTAATTTTGACCTTTTGTACCTTGGATGTTCTCTCTTGAGATACTGCTGCATATAAGATAGAGTCAATGATAAATTTTGAGGAAGAGGGATTAGTTTCACTGCTCTTCTTGGTGAATGTTTTTGGACCAATTTCCCCATTGATAGTCTTCCCAAATGTTATAATTTGGTGCCTAATTTATCTTATGTACTACCCAAGTGTCACAACCTAGTAAGAAAAATCTATGATTTAAAAAGCTACGTTTTTAGGAGCTTTGTGATCTGAAGATGAAAGACCTCATTTTCACATGGTCCATTGGACCACTTCTGGGCAAAAAAAAAAATCAAATGAATACTTTCCTTTTCAGTGGAAATGTTAATTTGGAGATCTCCAAAGAGCTTCCACTTCTATATGTTTGCTATCAAAAGTATATATGATCTCTGCCTTTTGGGAACTTACACACTCAACCCTTGTAATGCATTTTCGTCAAGAAAGTATAATACATCCACCCTTCACTTATGCAATATAAGCCACTGAAAATCATGTATTCTTTTTAAAAAAAAAAAAAAACATGACTCAAATTTTATCAATAATTATAATGAATCACCTCTATCTTAGATATGTTTTTCTTTTTTTCAAGCCTACCAACCAAACATTCCTCGCATTCGTTCCACTCCATTTTGGAGTACTACTCACTCAAAATACACAATCCGTTTGCTCAGTGATCCAGATTCCAAAAGTCAGAGAGCCATATGCAAAGAAAAAGTACATTTTTAAAAAATATATTTATTTGGCCGCACTGGGTCTTAGTTGTGGCACATGGGATATTTGTTGCGGCATGCGAACTCTTAGTTGTGGCATGTGGGATCCAGTTCCTTGACCAGGGATTGAACCCGGGTCCCCTACATTGGGAGCGCAGAGTTTTAGCCACTGGACCACCAGGGAAGTCCCCAAAAGTACATTTTTTAAGTTATGAGACTAAACCTCTCAGTCCCCCAAGCTCAAAACTGTGTATTCATCTTGGATTCAATATCAACCATATCCCATATGAACAAGTCATTAGGCCTTATTGATTTTTTCCTTTATCATGTCATTTATTTCTATCATTTTTCCTTCCTTACCGCCATTTCCCCTTATTAAGGCCTCTATCTCATGCCTGTTGGTTTGCTCCATTGTCTTCTTTCTCTAATCCAGATTTACATATTTCTTAAAGAAATTTTTTAAGCCTTTAGTCCAGTTGTTCTTCTTATTGAAATCTTCAGTGACTCCATACTGCTTTACCCACAGATGGGTTAACCCGAGTGTGCATTCTGCATCATATGGCCATTACATTTAAGTCCACATTCATAGTACTCTCTCCAGCTGAATCTTGAAAATAAATCCTTCCTAGAGCCAATTCATAATCTTTGTTAACACAAATTTCAGATCATCCTCTACAAATCAATCTATCTATAGATCAAGCAATAAATCAGATGTGATACCATGATATTTACTGTCCTAGACTTTCAGAATGAAGTTTCATCTCTTAATCTAGATTCAACAACTGTCTAAATCTTTCTCCAGCAACCTTCCCAACATTTTTTCCCAGAAACTCTCCATGGACTCTTTATTCCAACCATACCATTCCATGAAAGCACCTCTTCCTTTCCACCTCTATGACTTGTCTCATAGCATTCCTCCAGTCTAAAATCCCATTCCTGCTCCTGTCTTCCTAACACTATGACTTTAGGAAACACCGACTTCTTTGTTACAACATTTACTAGTCCAGGTTAATATACTGTGATAAATTCCATGCCTCAATCTCTAGTCCTTTGGGTCTATTTGACTCATATGGTAATTGACCACACGATAGCCTCGACATTTCTTGTTATTTAATCTTATATAATAATTATTTCATTCTTCATTTCTTTGTGTCTTGAATCGTGAAGTGGGTTGTAGGTTTCTAAACCATATTTTTTCTCCATACTTTCCTGTAGCAGGAGCTCATAAATACTAGACAATGTTCTAAGCCACTTTTTCTTTATTCCCATAGGAGGAGAAAATGGTAAAGGAAAAAATCAGTAACACAAGAATGAAAATCGAGTGGCGAGAAATAAAAGAAAAGAAGAAAGTGAAAAACATAACTAAAGTTTAAAAACAACAATAAAATGCGAGCTTATGTGTTGTGACCGAAGAGGGAGGTCACCATGCTAAAGATAATCTGACCTTTTGGAAACAGAAATCCTATCTGGCGTTTATAAGCAAGAGCATGATATACGCTACAGCAGAGAGATGAATTACACTAACTCTTCTTTCCCTTGGAGATATATTATCCAGCTAACTGCCTGTGCTCTGTTTAGTTTTATAAAGCCAAATGAGATCATCCATATTCAGGCTTGTTCAACTCCACTCTCTCAAGTAGCAATCAAACAGCTGTCTTCAGTTGCAACTTTGTGACTCATAATACATTCATCCCAAAATGTCCTTGTATATCTTGTAGATCGTATCATGATCATCATAATAATAGTAACACTTAAGCATTGTGTACAGTCTCTTTCATCTTCAAAGCTTGCTTAAATTCTATAATGCAGTGAAAACGTGACAGGTTGAAAAGGTAAGGAGGGCTTTATTGTTCTAGGAAAAGAACATTGGACAGTGCAGCCCTGATTACAGTGTGCAAACCCCCGAGATGGTTTACAGGTTGGCAGTGCGCACCCGAAATGATATTTCAGAGCTGAAAATGATCAGGTTGAAATTATCTCTCCCTTCAGTGTAAACAGAACAGAAGTCTTAGCTATTAGAGAAACAGCAACTGATTATGCGGTTCGTTTCTGAAAGTATAGTACTAAGTTATTCTCTAAGATTCATCTCATGAAGAAATGAATGTGCCACCCATCATTTTAAAAGCCTATATCCAAGCTTAGATGCTCATCTTTTGGAAATAGTTCTCCATTTGTTCAAACTAAAATTTTAGTGTTAGTTACAATGTTATTCTCACCAGTCACCTGAACTGCCTGCCACACTCATTTGTTTGCAGGCTTCTCTTTCTGCGGCTTAACTGACGCATCCTTTTTCTCCTCCAACATATCCTTGGAGCTTCTTCATTATTTTAGTTGTTCTTGGCTCTCAGTCAGAAAAATCAAAATTGCTCTGAATTTCCTCATTTGAATCCCAGAAGGAAAAAAAAAAAAAAACACTGCTTCCTTTTTGGACCTCAGTATATTTCTTTGTGAACCAACTATTTCCCTTCAATTTCTATCATCTACTACCCTGCTTCTCAAGTTTCTCTTAAGGAAGCTATAAACTGGTCATCACTATGGTTTCATTGGCCAGACTCTAAAAGTTACTAAAAGAGTTCCACCTATTTGTGCTATTGAAATTAATACATTACAAGGATTATTGTAATAAAACATTGTGGGTCATTGGCTTCCCTGAGTCCCAGGTAGACAGTGAGGATTGTGGATGGCAGCCAGCTCTAGAAAGGAAGGTATTTGTGTGATGTTGATCTGTAAATACTGGTTGCCAGCTCTGATGTTGTGGCCCAGAAAAAGACTTCTCAGCATCCTACTTTTCCTCCCTACTATTTCCTTTTTCCTTGGGTGGAGGGAACTCTGGGGAGGGGCGGAGAGAAAACCAAAATACACCTCCTTCTCCTGTGACATTCTCTGTTTATCCAGGAGGTCAGGGAACACATTTTCCCCCTGAGGATCCTTCCTGACCCTTCTGTAGACCCTCAGCAACCTTAATCTGGGTCACGACCCAAGGAAGGGAACCAATGATCTATGACAATTCTTAAGTATCTTTGAGGTTCACCACAGAATAGTACATTTTCAGTGATTTTCCACAGACATTTTGCTTTATATTTGTTTAATTTATATCATTATTTCTGTAGCCATTTCCAGTTCTTTAGGACGACTCATATTTTAACATATTTCTTAGTGTTGACAATTTAATATAATGTTGGCATCCAACTGCAAACTCCATTAATATAGATGCCCTTCTTCAATCTTTAAGAAGCTAAAGGAAAATATACTTGCAATGCCCTTTAAATACCTTTATATAACAAAATATACCCTCACAGAGCATTTTTTTGTATTTTGGTCCCTTTTTCTTTCATGTATTTTTGTCTTGTTGCTTAACAAATTCATCGAGAGTTATTTGGGAAGGAAAATTAATGCTTTTCTGAAAGATAAATATTTCATCTTATGTTTTTATCTCATTTGGCATTCTTCTGAGCAATGCTGTGTTTTTCCTAAAACCAATTTGTTCTTATATTCTTACTCTGTTTTCTAAGGTTTTATACCTTAAGATTTTTCTTTTTCTGTCCATATCTGTTTGATTATTTTAATCATAAAATTATACATGCAGTAACTCTTTTCATTTTTGAAATACCGTGAAATCATTTACAATGTTTGGAATACAGGATTTAGGAGTAATACTCAAAACAAGGGCTAAAGAGGTGCATCAAGTTCTTTCTTTTTCTTTTTTTTTTTGTACATAGTTCATATAGGCTTGGGGGTTGGAATGGGTGGGTGGGTCTTAATTTGCCTTTTGGCATATATGAATCCTTGTTATAATGCGATGTATTATATATGAAGTTTGCTGTACGACATTATTTTTAAAATTCAACTACACATAGTAACTTTTGCCAACAGTGTAATTCTCCTATAAGCACTTCATTATGATGATTAAATTACTTTCCCACAACTTGAGCAAGCATTGAAATTTATATAATGAATATGTAAAGTCATGTTAGCTAAGTTGCTTATGTTTTGCATATGTTCAAAAATATTCCTTGATGTTATCAGTCCATAGTTAAGTATATTAAATATTTATGGTGTAGAGAGCAAGATCTGTAAGACAATAGAACTGCTTTCTCTAATTTTGAAGGAGAACCTTCACATGTTTCTAACTGGTAAATTAATTTTTTCCATATCTTAAAACTTCCCATTCCCTCTAAAATATGCACTGAGGTACTAGCATTTTTCAAGGGAGTGCTCTGTTTTAGAGAGCTTTTTTTTTTGTACATGGTTCATTGATTTGAATATACATTTCAAAGATTTTATCTTCAACCAACATGTAAATTTCCTTCGTTAGGAGTCCAAAATTTTTATAGGTTGTCACTTGTGAAGACATATCTTACTACATTGGCTGAATTTGAGTAGCTCATGGAAACAGAGTAAACATGGTTGTATTTTTCACATTATCAAATTATTTCCATCCTGTCAGGAGCTGTGGCTACAGTCAGTCTTCTTTGGTTTGGAGTCTTTACTTTCTCAGTCATAAATTTTTAGCACAAAAGGCTCTGAGAATCATCAACCAATTGCTCACTTCAGAGTCTTGCAATCTATATTTAACTAAATCAGTAAAGAGAAGATGATGCTGAGCTTGTGTAAGTATACAACTTAAACATGTTTCTTTTATAACAACAAATCAGATAAAATGGCAAAATATATATTCATCGTTAAGATGACATAAACGTTGTGCCTATGCTAAAGAAGAAAGCTAAAATAGAGCTTTTTCTGGGATATCTTGTGTGATGACATCTGAATGCATTTCTTCATGGTAGTGAAAAACTACTATATTCAATCAACTTTTTCTAAATATTTAAAGACTGTTCAAGCTACTTTGTCTCTGTTTCTTTCTTTTACTGTGGTTTTTTTTTTTGTTTTTTTGTTATCCAAAGAATACTAAGAGGTCGTGAGAAATACTTAGAATCAAATAATCATAGAATTGAAAGGAATCTAAAAACTTGACCAATTGCCCAAACAATGTCGAAGTTCCTTTGTTCTATGCAGTCTCTCCCTGAACACTCCCAGAAAGAGACAGGAAAATGATTGCTTCATAAGAGAGACAGATCCATTTTTTGGTGTTTCTCATTGAAAGAAACCTCTTCCCTGGTTTCCTGCAACATCCACCAATTGTTCCTGCCTACAGATTCTGTATCTGCTCAAAACAAGCTATTCACGACTGTGTCCTTCCACTTACATCATTGAAAACGACTCTTTCAATCTTTTGAAGTCCCTCAGTGGTTTGCCACTCTCAAGTGCCCTTCATAAGCCTTTGCACTCTTGTTTGGACAGGCTTCACTTTGGCAACAGCCTCAAAATGTTGGTGCCTCCAAAACTGAAAATGAGAAGTGTCACGATGAGCTCTGATTAGTTGTAGGTGCAACGGTAATACTGTTTTCCTTCACCTGAAATTAACAGACCCTACCATGTTGTCACCATTTTAGCATCGCTGTCATCCAGCCGCCTAACACAGCGTGTTGGCAATTAAAAACCACAAGTCCTTTTCAGACAGCTCTTGATATATACATTTTTATCTCTCCTGAACTAGTAAATAATTTTATCACCTAAAATACCCTCCTGCTTTGGTTTAAGTTGTTTTTGACAATCATTTTAGTTAATAGTGATTTGTAATGAAATTCAGAAATGAGGTGAGTTGGGCAATATTTGTTTTTAGGTTACCCATGAAGACTTCTAGTATTACTGCATTTTTTTTCTTACTTACTTATAAGCCATCTATTTGATAACATAATCTTGAATTTGACTGGGGGCTGACAAGTTTGCCAACATGTAGTTGATGCAATTTGCTTTTACCCCTTTCAGAGAACTGGGATATTTTCACATCTCCAGTCTTTTGGCACCTCTTCTGTCGTCCGTGATTTCTTAAATATTACTGACACTGGTTTCATCATCACATCTGCAAGTTCTTTCAGCACCATGGGATGTTATTCATAAGAAGACTTGAACTCATTTGAAGTGCTAGGTACTTTCTACTATCTGCTCATCTATGTTGGAATTCAATTCCCTCTTAACAATGTTTGTTCTAACTTTTCCAGTTTGAAGATCATGCTCCTTGATAGAAAAGTTGGAAAGAAAGAAGTTGAGTCGTTCTGCTTATTTTTTGTTGCCTATTAACATTACAACATCTTTCTTAAGCAATGAGGATAACCCTTCCTTGTTCGTGTTCTGAAATAAAATGGTAACATTAACAAGGACAATAAAAATCTATTTTTATTTTCAGCACTCTGATCATTAGTAATTAAAAGTCTTAATAATATTAATCGGTGTATGGAGATTTTCTTAGGCCATGGCAATTGAGAGCTCTCTCATATAGAAATCATATGGAATCAATCCAAGATGAAATCTGAATTCCACATTGTTCCTTCTAAGTGATGTGAAGATCACTAAAGATAGTTTCCTTTTATTTTATTTCTAAAGTTAAGTAAGTTGCTGTAAAATCAGGAGAAAGGTTTCTTTTCAAATCAAATAATAAAACTTGATTCAAAATCAAGTTGTTGGATTTTATGAGCGAATATGCTCATTTTTGTGATTGTAAAGTCCCCTTTTCAAAAAATTCTGCAAGACAGGAAAACTTGTTTTTCTAAACTTTGCAGACTTTATAATGGTTAGTAGTTCTATGAAGACAACATGGATACATGGTCCTGTAAAAGATGGGAAACTATCTGGCGTTCAGGTTTAATGATCCTGGAGGAACCAATGTTTTGAGGTCCTTAAAATACTTTGTAACAGGTTACAGGGCATCTTGGGCTTCTCTTTTTAGTATTTAGGAGATGATATGTATTGATTGTTTAACATATGGCTAGATAGATTTATTTACACAGGTTTACCTATACTAAATACATGTCAATATGTACACATTTATGTATTACTCTCAGTCTAAGGCAACATTAATTAGCAGCTACGCATACAAATAGGCACTTTCACTACATCACGTTTTAAACCATACATGTGAAAACATTTTAGGTTTGCTATAAAAGTACTAATGCTTCAGAGAAATGTGACTTTATTTTTGTATATAAACATCTGCCAAAACAGTGTATTTTCAGACAAACTAGTTGAAAATTTTCAACTAATTAAAGATAAATTACAAATGCACACAACATGTTAGTATATCAAAAACAAGAGTAATATTACTAACATTAATTTCTCAGGTTAAAGAATTACTGTTAACATCTTCTAAGGGAAAATTTTGACAAATTAAATGATAATTACTCAATCATTATTACTCTAAAAATGGAAACCATATAGAAATAAGAAAACGGAATCACATTTCACAATTAAACAAAAGTTTTAAAAAACACTTTAAAAATCATCACTGTGTAACAAAATTATTGTTACACAATAAATAAATAGTAAAACAACCAGTGGGGATAGCTATGAGATGGTATTTCTAAACATATGTGAAATACTGTCCACAAAATAAAGGGGGACTGATAAATTATGGAAAGGCTTACATACATAGTGATGAATATCTTCCTGGGCTGTAGGTAAGGGGTTATCACCAGACACCAGGAAATACAACTAAACATTCAGCAACAGCCCATGGGATTTAAACCCATTGCTTGCAAAGACATTCTTCTGGATCAGGCTCAGTCCAAGTAGGCTGTCAACGTGACTTATGTCACCCTTGCTCTTTCACCGCCCTTGTGATTCTACCTCTGTGTGGTTTTATTTACTTCTCTTTTTCCTTCTCTGCTTGCCTGCATACTTTCTCCCTACTTGGTCTGGTTTGCTGATTGCTACAATGGTAGACTATAATCTGTTTTGTTTATCTCAAACAACTGTTAATTGTCAGGAAGGAATTATTCTAGTACTAATTCATCTTCTGCAAACCACTGTCTTTTGGTAACATTCAGTGGAATGGGACTAACTCTAGTATACATTAGTTTAATTCATTTTTTACCATGATTATAAACTGCAGGCTATCTCCCGGCCAGCCATCTCACATTTAATGCCACTGGGTACAGGGATACAGAAGAGAGGGTGAACTATAGATCCCGTGAGGGCAAAGCCTGTATCAACTTTGTTTACCAATTCCCAGTGCTTAGCACACAGTAGGTACAAAAATATATGCCAAATGTTCTCTACCTGGACTATTAATGGCAGCCCAGTCTCAACAACCTAATAAAAAATTATATGAACTAAATGGACAGTTTCATTGTTCCCGCTCTGATTTATATATACAGTTGTCTATCTCTTGTAGTCTGTCCATGACTGTAAAATTATGGAGTCTTACAGCAGAAAAAGACCCTAGATACCATTTTATAGATGATAAAATTGAGGTCTACAATAATTCAGATGTACAACAAAAATTTAAAATTCTTAAGGACCCAGGTACATATAGATATTTGAGTGTTCTTACTATATGCTAAGTTACAACAATGAATTAAAACAACCAAATCTCTTCCCTCATGGAATTTACATTGTCTTTCCTACCAAAGAACTGATCTACAATGAGTGTGCTTCACATATGTTAGATAAATGACTATTGCTCACTTAATTACTCAGGAAACTGAACTTTCCATCCAGGTCTCTAAATTCTTAATATTTGTAGTATTTCTGATATTACTAATACTAAATACAATTACAACTACTACGTTGCCCTCTGATAATTTCCTAAATAATTTCAAGGTGAGATAAGGAACTTTTTAATTATACTTACTTTTTGGTAATAGTCACAGAATCAATGTGATTCTAAAGGGGTGGGGAGAGAGGATGATTGAGTCTGCCAAATTGCAGGATTTCTTTCTCCTCTTTCTCTCCCTTAAATAATTCAGTGATTCCACAAACATTATTCGTCCCCTTTTCCAGATGAGCAAAGTTAGTAATTGACGTAAATGGGTTTTGACCACAGAGATGCCTGATTTCAAATCCCAAGCTCAGGATCCCACTACCTACAACTAATATTGCACTGCCAGCTACTCTGCCAGAAAATTAACCTTTAGCGTGTGACTCACTCCCCAAGGGATTTTTAGGGCTACCTGTGCTACATTGCACCTGGATCTTCAGGTGTCATCTGAGGGAATCCCACTGAAACCTGATGTAATTTTCAATGTCAGGAAGAAAATTAAATACTGGATAAAGCCACCAACATAGACCGCATTTTTGACTCTGACTCAGTAATGATTGCTATTTCACTTATAAAAGTAATATGAGCTAGCTAGCAGAGTCTGTGAATTTGAGTCTCCTTAAGAAATGAATGTTCCAGCTTTCGAACTAAAACCATTGCCAAATCCCGTAGACATAAATCTTCCTGGAACCCTGCTGCATTGGAATTTGTTGAACACAGTCTCTTGAAATACTCCTTTCCCTGGGCTCCTGGATGTTCTCAGGAATCTCTGACTTCTCTTTCTTAATTTCTTTCTCTCAACTGGGGTTGTCCTCAGGAATTCTGCATCCTCTTGCTCTATCATGATCTTAACACCAAATATAGACTGATGGTGTTCCCATATCTTTAGCTCTACCCTGACCTTTCCTCAGATCTACAGATATGTAAATCAAAAC